>NC_047673.1:3625000-3917500 GCF_011762505.2 Arvicanthis niloticus
GGCCTGAGCTCCAGGCAGAAGGAGCAGGCAGCTTGCGCAGCCTTGACAACGGAAAGAGTGACGTTGAAAACAGGGTGGGCTCTGCTGCCCCTGCCGGTGAGAAGAGACACAATTGGTGTAGGTCGGGCTTGAGACATTGAGTCACATCACGAAAGGAGTCAGAGAACTCACCCTGGGCATCATTTGCCAAGAAAGCCTCTCCCTCTAGAGTGAATGCTCACTCGTTTGGGAGGGGTGCAGGGGGAGGTGTGTCAAGAGCTTATCTTTCAAGTCCAGGGAGCCACAGAACTTGCCACACATTATCAAAAGATGGAAACTAAACGACCAGGGTCAGTTTCTTGTAGGAGCCTAGCAACTACATATTCCATTCTGGGGGCGGGACCAGCCATCTGTTTCGGACCCTACTTTAGGCTCTTCCCGTACCCACAGGAGATTCTCATACATACTGAAGTTAGTAAGCCATGCACTCCTGGGTTTTGGTACACTTTGTGTTAGTGTGCAGCGACTCGGCGGTGGGGGTGGGGTGGGGTGGGAGGTGTCTTAGTTTTTGCACATGCTATTGTTTTGTGAATGCAGGACTGTGTTGGAGGTGCTGAACCAATATAAGAACACCTGCCTCAGAGAGTTCTGGAGGAATGGTGAAGCAGTGAAGATCTGGGGAAGATCAAACTGATGACAGGCTTGGGACAGTGCACACTTCCTTGGACACCAGAAGCTCACCTGCCATCCACTCCCTGGGATCCTGACATCCCAGGAGCACGGTGGTTTCAGCAACCAGTTTATCACAGTTTAACACTTCCAGTTCTATTCCAGTGTCAGGTTAGTCCGAGGAATGTGTGCGTGTTTGGAGTGGGGGTTGGGGGGAGTCTCCAGGCCTGGGAACATGGCAGGAGGAGTTTCTTGGCCTGACTGGCTTCTTAATGCTAATACACTTTCGCCCACTGGGAGAGTATCATGAAGTCCTCTTGCTCCCAAATAGCTTTTCAGTGGCCTGTGTTCAGAGTGGGATCTGATTATTTCGAGAACTCAAGTACCTGTGCAAGAGGGAAGCCAGACAGGTACCAAGGCTGTTGGGAAAGCCTGGTCTTTTTGAAGGTGACTTCCCGGGAACTGAGATATATTGAGACCAAGACTTTCAAAGGACTCTTGGGAAGGGCTGGGAAGCTATTCTCTTGTATAGGCCATGCTCACAGGTACACAGCAGGGGTTATTGCAAATAAGGAAGGACCTTGGAGTACAGTGGTGTCAGGAGCCAAGGTGAGTGCAAGAATACTGTGAACCTTGAGAGCAGAGGAACGGGGAGGGGACTCAAGACTGAAGAGAGAAGGCGCCTGGTTTGCAGCTTTATTGGCCACCTCCGCCTCAGCCTTTTCTAACCACTATGTGGTTGTGAGGGAGAGGAGGTGGTCACCATACCATTGTGGTTCCTGAGTCAGCCAGAGCCCATTGCCGCCAGGGAACCAGACTCCGTGAAATGTTAATTATCTGTTAGAAAAAACAGTTTATTTTATACAATTTTTGAAAACAAAAAAATCCAATTTCCGAGCGGGCTCTGTCATTTGACTCTCTCAATGTACATTCATTTATGCCCCATAAAGGTACACGGAAAGCCATACAGTGGTCTTTTTTTTAAAGGCGATAACATGTTCTTTACACTAAACTGTAACTCCTACGCACACTGTGATTGAGTTATAGTCAGAAAGGCACCATAAATGGCATTTCCTCCCACTAATTTCACATTGCCTGCACAGTTCTGGGGAGTAATATTACTCTTCAACAGAAAAATGTCCTATCCCATCCTGGCAACTCTGCATGGCACTTGTATTCCCGTCAGGTTTTTTTTTTTTTTTTTTTTTTTTTTATCAGCTCCACTTCCCCTGTTTCTTCAGGGGTAACTTGTTCTCTGATGCTAGTCTGCATTTTATGGAGTATGGAGTCATAGCAATTTCCTTGTCCTGGTTCCATTAACTTCCTGGTACTATTGTTCGGAGTCTCCAGACCCTGATGTCTAATCCAACTGTTTCCCCACTATGTGGGAAGCGGAAAGCTGCTGGCCTATGTCTCGAACAACCCAAACTACAGCTTTCCTTTCCCATGAAGATGCTGGTGAGACTTTCTGGGATGCAGCTCACACCAGTTGTGAACAGGGAGTGTGTCTGATGTGTCTGGTCACTGGGTTGAAAGTCTGCTGGGAGCATGACTTCTGAGTTAAGTTTAAAACTCTGAAAAAAAGATCTCAACAGTATTTGGATCTGCTTCTTGGGTTTCTTCGTTTTACACTGGGTTATGTTTTTCTCTGCTGTTTTTAAGTTCTTGATTCTACACCCCCCTAAAACCATTTCTCACTCTCTTTGTTGTTGTTGTTGTTGTTGTTGTTGTTGTTGTTGTTCTTCTTCTTCTTCTTCTTCTTCTTCTTCTTCTTCTTCTTCTTCTTCTTCTTCTTCTTCCTCTTCCTCTTCCTCCTCCTCCTCCTCCTCCTCCTTCTTTACTGTATTGTAATGAACTCACATGTAACAGTGCACATAGCTAGGTGAATGTAACCAGTGCAGGTAAAAAGAGACAAGAGTTGTAAATGATAATAGTTTTTCTAATTTCAACCCTGTCACAGTTATTACTGTTTTCCTCCTCCCTCCCTCCCTCCCTCCCTCCCTCCCTCCCTCCCTCCCTCCCTCTCTTTTTCTCCTCCTTCTGTGTCAAATAAGTTCATAAAATGCTACTGTCAGATTAAATATAAAGTCTGAGGCTCAGTGGCTTCAGAATGCAGGGTTCTAGGCTGGGCAAGCATTTGCTTGGGTGATTCCCATCTCTTGAGACAAGTTGACTCTCAGTTCATTGTGGAAGAAGTCACCTGACTCTTCATTCCTCTATGCAGCTCCTGACTTTTCTACTTTGACCTAACACAAGAGCTGGTGTGGGCTTTCTTTTCATAGACAAGCGCCCCTGCACACACACGCCGCTTGGCACATCTGTTCTTCATGATGCTAGCTTCTTTGTTTACAGAATGAAGGTGGAAGAGTAATTTATAAACAATACATTGTACAGAGCCCTTAGCCCATGCACGAGGTGATCTCTTTGTCTTTGGCCCTTCTGCCTGTTACTGTCATCATTTTCCATACCAAACATTTTCACTTTGGAGAAATCATCTGTGGAACCCGTCTTGGTGTCCCGCTCTCCCCCTTGAAGCACACTAATTTTCCTCCAAATTCCTCCATAAATGTGCAGAGTTAAGATTCTGGCTTATTATGAAGCAGGAAGCAACGTGGGGGTGGAAAAAGAAGGACTGGAGGCGGGGACACCTGTTCAAGGCAATCACGAGTCTTAGGAATCAGGAGGTGATGGGCTCTGGGTGTGTCAGGCAGAACAGGAGAGCTTGGGAAGAAATGTCACACTAGCCTCCTCTGTAGGCAGCTGCTGTTCCATTGACAGTGTGTGGGGTTTGCAGAGCGTTTAAGCCAATATGGGTCTTGTTACAGATGAAAGGACCATGGGAGAATTACATGATGGGGGGTTAATGGCGAGATGGATCTTAGGCACATTGATATAGGACAATAAGATGGCAGCAATCTTAGTTAATTTTTTAATTGCTGTTGGAGAAATTGCAGTGAAGACAACACGACCAAGGCAACTCATCAAAGAAAGCACTTAACCCAGGCTCACGGTTCCAGAGGGTCGGAGTTCTTTACAGTGATAGTGAGGAACATGATAGCAGCAGAAAGACACAATGCTGGGGCAATAGTGCAGAGACCAGTGTGGTGCACAGAGAGAATTAACTAGCCAGACTGGCTAGCACGGGCTTTTGAAACCTCAAAGCCCACCCTTAGTGGCAACATCTCCTCCAAAAAGGCCATAATTCCTAATCAGACTAGAATTGGGAACCAAACTTTCAAATCTATGAGCATATGGAGGCCATTCTCATTCAAACTATCGTAACTGGCTTTGTTGCTTTTGTGTGTGTGTGTGTGTGGGGGGGACCAGGAGAGGGAATAAAAGCAGATACAACTGACAGAGGATGTCAGGAGACTATAGGAGAACAAAGAGAGTGGGCTGGAGTCCCTACGGATAATCTGTACACTTCCTACTAGGCCCTACCTTTTCAAAAATCTCATGTTTACCAGCCTGGTCTACAGAGTGAGTTCCAGGACAGCCAAGGGCTACACAGAGAAACCCTGTCTCGAAAAACCAAACCAAACCAAACCAAACCAAAACAAAACAAAAAAATCTCATGTTTACTAAACACTCTCAGGACCAGGCTCTACCTCAGTGACATTTGGGTGACATTTCACACCTAAACTGCAGCAGAGGATGTAGGGCCCTGCTAATTAAGGCCTAAGTCTACTTTCATCCAGACAGCCTTCCACTCAGTGCTAAATAGGATACTTCCTTTATCAGCAGGGCTTCTCCTTCTCTGACCTTGTCTGGGGAGCCGGAAATCCCTATTTAGTCTACCTGCAGAAGGTCACCTAGCCTTAGTGAGATTACAGGTTCGGCTTCCTTCCTTCTGGTGATAAGAACCTGTCTAGTAAGTACCTGAGATTCCTGGAATGCCTGTCCATGCAAATGAGGCATTTAGAAAACCTTACAACTCTAGCTAGTGATTTTTCATTTACCCTGAAAACTCCTTCCCATTTTCCAGAGTCCATAAATACCCCTGGTTCACCCCAAATAAAGTGTATGCTCACAAGCTAAGATCAACTCAGTGAGCTGTTTCATTGAGGATCCTCAGAGAAGGCCTTGATCTAAAAGACTTTAACACTAAGATCCTGGGGGAAGGCCTCCCTCCCCCACTGCCACACCCCCCACCCCACCCCATCCCATTCGGATGGAATCCTGCAGCGTTCCACTCATTCAGGACTCTGATTCATCCTTCTAACCCAGTGTGCATCAGTATCTGGACATCCTGAGAGGAAGGAAGCAGGGGACTGTGAAACACAACTGGCCTCCAAAAGACACCACAAGAGGTTATCTATTATCTAATGCAAGATGACCACAGGGTACAGAGGGCAAAGCCCATTTTAGAAGCTAGTCTGTAGATAAGAATCTGCAAATCATGCTCCTGCCTTCAGGATACTTGTCCTCTAACTGTAATAGCAACAAGGAGTTGTCATCCGGTTCCCAAGTGTTATCACAAAGGCTAAGCAGTCTGCCCTTGTCTTCTGTGTGGAGTGGGTAGATTAATAGCCTGCTGTCTCTCTCTACCACTGAAGATTTGGAACCAGCAGCTGCAGACCTGGCCATGGTGAGCTATTTGATCCAGAGTATTTCGTGCCCTGCCTCTGCATATTTCATCACCAGTTGTGAGAAAGGATCTGGTCATAATCCCTTTATGTGTTTCCTAGGTTCTTGGTGAGCATTAAATATGTTCAGACACATCATACTGAACAGCGAATGACTTGGAAGAAACTATCACTCGCAATCAAATATTTCTGATGCTTATAGTATTCCTTGGAAATAGGTTCATCTCTCTCTTTGTGTGTCCCTGTCTCTCCCTCCCTCTTTCTGTGTCTGTCTCTCTCTCCCACAACCCCATCTCTCTCTCTCTCTCTCTCTCTCTCTCTCTCTCTCTCTCTCTCTCTCTCTCTCTCTCTCTCTCTCTGTGAGTGCAGGCCAAAGTGGGTATGTGAATATCAGAGGATAGCTTTGTGGAGTTGATTCTCTCTATCCATCCTTCTGTGGGCTCCAGGGATAAACTTAGTTCTCCATGCTTGCACACATCTCCATGCTTGCACATGTCTCCATGCTTGCACACAGAATGCACCATCTCATCAGCCCCTCGAGTATATTTTTATAAACAAGGAAATGAATGCAGAGAGGTGTGGTGTCATCCTCAAAGTCACTCACCTATGGAGGTTGTTTTATTCATCTCCTCTTGGGCCTGCCAGTGAGAAAGAGGTTTCCACACTGTACTGTGGGGAAAGCCACACCCTTGATGCCAGACACTGGTCAGATGAGACACACTGCGGCTCATCTGTCACGTGATGCTTATAGCTTGGGAGGAAAGAGACTGCAATAGTACAGGGCCATTGGTGGACATTCACGAATGGAGCAAACCAGCAGAGCAGTGTCAGGAAGAGTTACAGTACTCTGACTGGAAGATGTGAACGGCCTGTTTACATCAGTACAAATGCTGGCAGGGTGCCAGAGCCACTACCCAACAACAAGCAGGCTCTGTCTATCCCCAAGAGTGTTGTTTGGTGGAGGGGCTCTTAATAATTCAGTATGGAGAAGGGAGGAAGCCAGGGGTTACAATGTAGAGTGAAAAATTATAAAGGCCATTTTATGAAATATGTGTAGATTTTTTGCCTTACAGAACTGAAAATAAGATTTCAGGCCTTCACATTCCAGGTGAAGGACACTTGCTGGATTACATTCCTCAAGCCTCGCCCAAGGCAGGAAGGCATTCCTGATTACAGATAAAGATGCTACCACCTAGGTGGGGCCCTAGCCCTATAGCCGGAAAAAGTAAAGATAGCAATCTGAAATGGCCGGATAGGGCACAATGGCATGGTAAAAACCACATTTTTGAGAAGAATGCAGGGCGATTTCCACATGACACTAATCATTTAGAGTGAATACCTCTGAATTGTTCCACTGTTTTCATGTTTTGTATCTTTAACAACCCCATCCCACTCCCCTGGTTTGTGGTTTTTCCCTTTAAAACCCTCCAAGGACTGGCCGAGGGGGTCGGACCTTGACTCCAGCGCGAGTACCTGGTCAGACCGCTGGCTGCCAGCTCTTTCCCTAATAAACCTCTGCTGATTGCATCCAGGTATGGTTTCTTGTGATCTTTGGGTGGTCGCGATTCCGGAGGCTTGAGGAAGGGTCTCCCGAGTATGGGGCTCTTCAACACCACTCATGACCTCTGGTTTTGTCACCTGTCAAAGGAGCACTAAACCTTGAATCTTAACTTTAGGCTTCTACTTCTGTGCTTTAGAGGTGACAGGGTTTTGGGCCATCTGTGTGTGGAAAGGGTACCCCAGAAATTCTTGGAAATACTTAAGATCGGCCTCTACTTTCCCATATTTTTGTTGGGGGATAATAACCTCTTAATAATAATTTTTTTTTCAGGAAAAAAAATTACACAGTTTAGAAAGTCTACAATAGGTAAAAATCTCCCTCTCTTTCAAATCTAGAAGATGAAATTAGATCCCTTTGTATCACGTGCACAAAAATCAGTTAAACTGGATCAAAGATCTTAACGTAAGACCAGAAACTCAAAACTGCTAGAGAGAAACACTGAGAAAATACGTCAAGTTAGAGGCTTGGACTAGGGCTTTCTGGAAAGGACTCCAGCAGCCCTGGGAATGATGGTGTGAGGTGACAAGTGAGACCCCATGGAAGAAAAAATGTTCCTCGAGGCAGAGTAGGGAGAGCCCACAGACTGAGAGGAAACCCGGAGTTATAACTCAGGGATTGGTATCTAGAATCTCAAAATACCTCCAGAGATCGAAGCCTCAAACCATCCAGTTAATAAACAGGCAAGTGACTTCAGCAGACATTTCTCAAAAGAAGATACACAAATGGCTGATAAATATTTGGAAGAGATGTCCTGCACACTGAGCCACCAAGGCAGTTTGAATTTAAACTGCACTGAGACCCCACCTCACCCTCATTAGAATGGTTGTCATCAAGACAGCAGCTAGTTGTATTGATCACACCTGTGATTCTGGCCTCTGGGAGGCAAAAGAATTGATGTAAGTTTGAGAGCAGCCTGGGCTCATGAAGAGCGCTAGGCTAGCAAGGGTTACGAGGCAAGACACCTTCAAAGAAACCAACTAAATAACTTCTGCCTCCTCATCAACCCCTCCCAACACAAAGGACATCAAATGCTTATGAGGGGCCTATGGCATCAGCATGGTAGAACCTCATGATCCAGTTATACTGATCTTAGGGAAATACCCACAGGGCCCTAAGTCAGCACACCACAGAGAGGTGCTGAACTTTCTGCAGTGCTGTTCACAACAACTCAGTCACAGGGCCAGTGTAGACACGGGTCAACAGACAGAGGTACATGTCAATGTGGTGACACGTGGACTCTGTGGGGTTTTGTTCACCCAAAAATAAGAATGCGATGACGTGGGCTGGAGAGATGGCTCAGAGGTTAAGAGCACTTATTGCTGCTCTTCCAGAGGTCCTGAGTTCAATTCCCAGCAACCACATGGTGGCTCACAACCATCTGTAATGGGATCTGATGCCCTCTTCTGGGGGTCTGAAGACAGCTACAGTGTACTCACATACATAAAGTAAATAAATTAAAAAAAAAAAAAAAAAAAGGAATGTGATGACGTCACTACGGGGAAGAATGGAGAAAACGGAGATGATCAAGTTAAGTGAAGTAAGCCAGACTGAGAAAGACATGTGCAGTGTGTGTTCACTCACATGAAGGGAACCATGTGTAGGGAGGAAGACAGTCTAAAGGGAAGAGAGGGAAGTGATAGAGGGTGATGGGGGAGGGGAGAAAGACAAAATACAACATGTTCTTCTTCATATGCAGATGTAGGGGTGTGTGTGTGGCACGAAAGCAGAAAATGAGACTGTTTGGGAGGAGGAATGGCCCAGAGAGACAGGCAGAGGGTGGTTAGTAGAGATGAACACACCCGAGGTAAAATTGCCTGTATGGATGCGTATAATTCCATAATACATAAGGAAGTGTAATGAAGCCATCGTTTTGCATAGTAACTAAGATTTCATTAAGAGTAATTCCCTCCCCTTAACGTGAATTTCTACCGAGCCCCCTGTGATTGTACCCCTTGCTGCCTCCCTTCACTGATCTGCTCTGTGTGCTTCCTCTCCTACATACTTGTCCTGGACAGTGCTGCCTCACCTCCTCTTGCAGGCTGGGATGCTTGTGTCGGTGGAGCTTCTGCTACCTGGCAAGCAGCTAAGAACTTCAGAACTCATTGTACAGTATGTTTAGTCGTTCTAGGATTATTATTAACAGGGGGAAGCTATATGTCTGTAGTTGTTTGCAGAGGTCTCATAGATGACAGAAAACAGTAGAATAATAAACTGAATGGCTCTGTGAGTGGGTGTCTGTCTTAGTTAGGATTTTATTGTTGTGAACAGACACCATGACCAAGGCAACTCTTATAAGGACAACATTTAATTGGGTCTGGCTTATAGGTTTAGAGGTTCTATCCATTATCATCAAGGTGGGAACATAGCAACATCCAGGAACATGGGAGGTATGGTGCAGGAGGAGCTGAGAGTTCTACATCTTATCTGAAGGCTGATAGGAGAATACTGACTTTCAGGCAGCTAGGGTGAGGGCCTTAAAGCCCACACCCACAGTGACATACCTGACACCCAATAGTGCCACTCCCTGAGCTGAGCACACACAAACCATCACAATGTTCATATGCTCTAAGACAATAACAATTGATTGTATAAGAGTGTGGTCCAATTACTAATGATGAGACAGGGCTTACCTTGAGACCAGTATCACAGGGTAGGTGTCCTTCTTGTTCACCTCTATCAGGTGTGGGTTTGCTTGCCTTCTGTGTCAGCTTCAGACCATCTTCCACATTTGCGGCTGGCTTTGTGAATGGGTGACTAACACACACACACACACACACACACACACACACACACACACCAGTCTCATGTTTTCAGTTTGTCTGTTACAAGCTAATGAGTGCCCAAATATCTTAATGGGTAACGTGTTCATTTTTTTTTTTTTTTAAATTTCAAATGAGAAATTGTAGCCCAGCAACTGAAGTGCATATTGAACATTTTATTAAATAAACAACCCCACTTAAAAATATTAATTCCCTATACATTTCGGGTTAAAGCATGAAGGTTATTTTCTACCCTGTCATTCGGGCTTTGAGAAGGTGTAACTTCCACAAGGCAGGGGTCCTTTCTGACTTCCCCATGGTTAAATTCTCCGAAGCTCACAGAATGCTAGGCACACAGTGCTTGCCCAGCAGTGTCTGCTGAATGTAGGTGAGATGAAGCAGGAGAAGCATGGAGGAGGTCTGAGGCAATGTAGGCCAGTAGGTCACACAGTTTCCCCTTCTGTATGGCGTGCATTTTCTCCAAGGGTTTTGATGTTGAGATTGTGAGCCATCCTTTAACGCCTGAGTCATCTCTGTAGCCTATCTTCTCTAGTTTACTGTGGCTTAGGTATATACAGTCCTACACCAGGGACCATGACTATGATCCAATCATAAGTAAGAACAATCAAAGCCTTTGGTTAGCTCCTCATCCCTCTTCATCAGGCTATTCATTTGCCTGCTCAAACATTTGTTCTTCCCATAAGAGGAAAAGAGCCTTTACCAAGCTCTTTGGTGTTAAAACTTAGTCCCATATTAAGCTGGGTATGGTGGAACACACCTTTAATCCCTGTAGTCAGGAGGTATTATAGTCATGTAAATCTCTTGAGTTTGGAGTCTATAGAGTAAGCCTCAGGATGCACAGAGAAACCCTGTCTCAAAACCCAAAACACAAGATGAAACAAAAATCAGCTCCTTGTTGATAGTGTGTAATTTTTCTTGTATGTATGATTTAGATTTAGATTTAAATAAATAACATGTACAGGTATGTATGCATGTGACAGACAGGCCAGAAGGAGGTCTGTTTGAGAGGAGAAAGGGGAGCAGAGGTGGTAGTGTGTCAGACAGGGGTGAGTGTTGAGGTCCTGAATATAAAGAAGACACCATGAATCATGTGCTTAAAAAGCAGGGCACACTATTTTACATGCCAGTTTTAAAAATAAATGAAAACAATCACTTAAAAATAAAAAGTCACCATCAGGTCAGACCTCTAATCCTAGCATTCTAGAGGTAAGGCTGTAAAAGGAATAAATATATAAATAATAAATAAGATTAAAATAATCTTAGTTTGAATCTTATCTTCTAATGAACCTTATAGTTCAGACCTAAAAGACCAAGCTGTAAATAAGGGGGAAAAGTGTAAAGATCAAACTGATCACAAGGCATAATAATATGGATCATTAATTCCCAAAAGTTGAAAATCCCCTGGGGTGTTTTGAGGTCTGGAAAGAGCAAGACCAATAAATATTACCTCAGAACTGCCGGAGAAAAGTAGCTCATATCAAGTTGGCTAAAGGAAGATTTAGCCCTAAGGTCTTCTGAGAATAAAAAGTTTGAAGGGATGATGTAAAAATCCAACTTTTAAAGCTATCTCATTGTGGTGGCTAATATAAACAGGGGGAGGGAGTCCTATAAAACAGAATCTTCGAGCCTTTGAGCTTCAGGTTACCTTTATACGCTAATACACTTAAAAGCTTAAAACATCGGGCTTAACTAGTATCAGATACTTCTTAACGAACATAAACCATTCAGGAAGAAAACATGAATCCCTATAGATCCCAATTTGAAGTGGGAAGGAATATTAAAGCCATTATGTCCAAATCCTATCTTCTGGGAAGGAAATTGAGGTCAAGAGAGGCCAAGTGAGTGGACGCGCTACCCGAGGAGAGCACATAACTTCTGGTGCAGCACTCTGTCACACTGCAGGGCCACACGTGCCCTGTGAGATGAGAAGTGGTCTTCCTGCAATGGCATGACAGTGCTCAATTTTGAACAGTCCAATTTAAGGCGGTGAATTTGCAAGTGGTTTCCATATGGACTCTCAAGACCTGTGCTCTCCCAGACAGCTGGCATCCACATGAACACTACTGTGTTTGTTCATTCATTCCCAAAAGCTGAGCACAGCACAGTGGACTACTTTGCTAAGGAGCTAGATTTAACCTATTGGTTCAACTCAGACCCAAATGGGATGTGTATATATTATGGCTTCCAGTTTAGTGTTTTCGTGGGACTCCAGAGTGTGCGCCCAAGTGGGGCTCTGCTGCACCTGCCTCTTATGCTTTTTATTAGGCTTTTCTCCTCCTTTTTGTCTGTTTTGTCCTATTCTGATGTATTAGGTTTTTGTTTTACCCTATTGTGTTTTGTTTTATTTAAAAAACTGAAACTCAAGTTAACTAATAAATTATTTACTCAAGGAATGGCACATGTCCTTATTATATGTTATCGGTGTGGTGATTTGAATGTGGAAGTCAGTAGGAAACCTTGCTTCACCAAGCATATATTGAATATTTCACACTTGAATATTCTTGTTTTTTTATTTTAATTTTCAAATGTTTGTTAGTATTACAACATCTTCATGCATATATTTATTTATAAATATATCCCCCCCCTCAACCCTCTCTCATGTATCCCTGCAAAACATTTGTTTTCCTTTTCAGTGTTACAAAGCAAAGGCTCACTCCATAGCCAGGGCTGGACTGGAGCTCACTGTGTAGCCCAGGCTGACCTGGAGCTCACTTTGTAGCCCAGGCTGGCCTCAAACTCATGATCTTCTTGCATGCAGGTCCTGAGTAAACTCTTATTTGAGGTGGGGTATCATGTTACAGGTGAGGAAACAATGCTGGTGACAGGCTCACAGCTGAACCATCATTCAAACCCTGGTTTGGGTTGTCCTGTGATGGTCACTTTCATGTCCACATGCTGGTCAGAATGTCCAGTAGTTTGGTGACATATGAGGCTAATCTAACTGTGAACACACTTCCAGAATGTGATCAACAGTTAAACTGGAGGATTTTCAGTAAGGCAGATGACTTTGTGTGGATGGCAGACCTCATTCACTTCGTTTCTGGCTTCAGATGAAATTGTTTTTTTGTGCTTCCCTAAGCAAGAAAGGATTCTCAAAGCCGATGTCCAGAAGCCTGCCCAAGCCCTGGTTTGCTGACCAGCAGGATCCAGATCCTCGAGGACAAGTTAATTCTTCCTTACTTCCTGTTCTGCTGGCTTGCTCTGCAGGTTTTACTGATTTTAGTCTTTTCACCTACAGTCATTTAAGTTGGGGCTCTGAAAGTTTTCTTTTTTGAGCACCTTGGACACCTCTCCCTTCACCCCGTTCTTTTTGCTTCCCAGGATCCTACAGTTAGACTTTGGAGTAAGCAGGGAACATGAATTCTTGAAGTTGCTGGAGTATAGAATGTATAGTCCCTCTGAGCGAGATGTTCCAGAGATCACGTGATATGGAAGGGCCTGGATGGGCAGCAGAGGAGTTTGTGGCACATTACCTCAGCTACCCAAGGGGGCCCTCATTGGATCCAGGCCTGGGGCACCACCAAGAAGCATTTTTCAGGGGAGGTTCTGCTTGCTCCTATAAGTGAAACAGGAGAAGGGTATAAAGGAAATCTGTAGAATACCTATTTAGACAGAAAGAAATATCACTTGGACCCAAACTGAGGTATTAACACTTTCTTAAATAGGAAGAAATTTTGATTCTGAATTAAATGCTTCAAGGAGGAACTGATAATAAGTGTGAATCAAAAGTAACTTGTATTTCAGATCACCGGGCCACTTGAAAAACTGTTTGTGGTTAGGTCTGGGTAAGTGTCCAGTCACATTTAAATGCCTAATTAACCATCTTGACCCGGAGATAAACACAGTGACTGGTCCTGCCACTGTGCCACACTTAGGCAAGTGATTCAACTGACAATCTAGGCAGAGGTGTTTTTTTTTTTTTTTTTTTTTTTTTTTTTTTTTTTTTTTGCAGAAGCAAAAGCTTCTTTCTCCCAGAGGAGGGTGATGTAGGTGGCCCCTGAATAATGACACTGTCAAACACAGATGTCAAACACAGCTGTCTTAACCTGAGGATGCAGTGTGCTAAGGTGAGAGAGCCAACTCTCTTGTTTCCTTGTTGAACAAAGGAAAAGCAAGGAGACAAGGAGACGGGTGGCTCAACCATGGTTTATTCATTTACTTTCCTTACCCTGGGAATAAGAATTAAAAGCATAGAGGACGTAAGAAAATTCTGCTCGCAGTGCTGCAGGATTTGCTGGAGGAAGCGCTTGCAGCAAACGTGTCAAAGGATGCCCGAGTTTACACCTTGCAAATCTATTTCACCTGGGCCGAGGTCCCTGGGTTTGATGGTTTCACAGAAAGAGCATTGAGAGGACAGCAAAGACAGATGGAGTGCTTGGGAGGGGTTAGGAGGGCTTGCTCGAGCTATCATCCGAAGAATCGTTTTGCTGGGCTTTGAGAATGAAGAGCTATTCTGAAAATTGAGTAATTTCTTAAGGGAGTGTGCCCAGGAGTGTTGTATTGAAGGCAGAGAAGGCTAGTAAGGAATCTGTTCCTCTTCTAGCTGCCTCCTCATGGCTCCCCTCTCCTCCCCTGCACTGGGATGTCTCTGTAAAGCAGACATTCCATCAGGTCTGGTGTGGTAGACCACACTACCCACAGCTTCACAACCCCTAAAGGAAAAGGTGTTTCTATAATTAACTTTTCTAAATGTCTCTAGAATATGGGTATGAGGTAAGGGGAGGGGCTTGGTTTTGTTTTGATTTTGGTTTTGTTTGTCTGAAACCATTTTCACAGATATTAAGGCAAACATAACATTATTTGCAGTATTCATATCTAGATGAGACCTCTTAGTTACCTGTGAAACTCTCATATTTGTATGGCAGCATCATCTGGTCTTGTAGGTCACAGAGCGTTATTCTAAGAAGGGGACAGACCCAGAGGACCTGGAGGCTAGAAACCAGCCAGCTGCAGAGTAAGGGGGAAGAACAAGCAGACAGTGAGTGGGTCAAGGTCACACTGGAGGGTGCCAATCATGTTTTGCTTTCCTTTGCCTCAAACTCTCGGAAAAGGAACATAGAGACAAGTTGGGCATTTGGGATCATCAGTCTATCACATTGTGTCCTGTGGGTATATAACACGTTCGTGTGTGTGTGTGTGTTCACATGTCTATCCATTTCTTGTTATTCCTTTGCTCTCTTCCTCCTTCTCCTCCTCCTTCTTCTTGGCAGGAACTCAAGGCTGGCTTTGAGCTCTTTATTGCTGAGACTATACAGGTGAGACCAGCCTAGGACTGACTCGTAATCCTCCTGCCTCCAACTTCCGACTGCTGAGGTCACAGGTGTACATCACCACTTTCTGAAGCCATTTCTTTATCTTATACACAAAGCAGCCCTTTGCCTCACATAGCTTCCAGGATTTCTTGCTATTTGAACTGATTCCTGTTGAACAAGTCGATGGGTGACAAACCCGTGTTCTGAGGCCACATTTCCTTGAAGCCGATGCCAGAGCCTGCGGATTCGCTTTCTTTCCTGAGGTGTGCTATGTTGTAGGTGATTCATGCTCATCTCCCTCTCCTCCCTTCTCTCCTCCTCTTCTGCTAGCACAGCATGCTAATTCCACCTCAACTTTTCTAGAGGTGCTCAGTCCCATCATTCTTGATCATAACGCTGTCAGTCCACATTGGCCCAACTGCCTAACCCAAGAGGCCCACCTATTTTGGGCATCCAGCTATAATTTTCTCCAAGAAAGTTCAAGCACCTCAGACACGAGTATTTTCAAAAACAATTTCTGGGACAAAGGTTCTCAAAGTCGAAGTTTTGGTAATATTTGTTCTGAAACTTCACTTTCATTCTCTCCTGTAGTCTAATGTATTAATCTACCAAAAGCCCCAGTGAGGAAAGGGTAAGCCAGGTGTTAGTGGAGAGGTATCGCCTACTTCTGCAAACAGAATGGCCCTGGCCTGGGCTGATAGGCATTCAGGGCATGAGTGGCAAAGTGTAGCCCTTGAGAACCTCGCAAACACACCATACTGTAGTCTCAGACCACACTGGATGCAGACTTTCTAACTGCATGGTCACTTGTAACAGAAACAGTCTAAAGGTGTGTGATTTACCTAAGCAATTGTAAGCAGAAAAAGAATAAACAGCAACAAAAACCATTATGAATTAAAGAGGACAGCAGACTAGGAGGGGTCACCTCAGTGGTGTTGTGATTCAGCCCTGGGAGATAGTGTTGATTTTACTGAATCTTTCGTGCACTGGACAGAAGGGCATGGGGTATTTAAATGGCTTCTGTTTGGATAAGAAAAGGATTCCTCCTTCAAGTGACACCTGTGTGTTCACCTGAGCATCGTTCATCCACTCAGCCCTGCCTCTTCACCCACTCAGCCCCGCCTCTTCACTCCGGCCTTCCTATTTCTCACTGGCCTCATCTTTCCTGCCCTTCTTTCGGACACTGTATAAGCCTAATGACTTCCTTTCTTTTACGTTCCGGCCCCCGATGAAGTCTTGATCTGTGCTGGATGAAGAGGTGAGTACGTTTATTTAATAAATCGTTAAAATGACAAATGGTTTTTAAAGAATGAGCATCTCGATTTGATGACTTGATGGTGTCTACCAGATGAGAAAGAAATGACAGCCCCGAGGAGTTGTGTTGAGTAAACACCATTGTGACTGCTGTAACTTCTTCAAGGATGGGTAGGTGGTGAAGCAGACAGGAAAGAATTCCACACGAAAAATAAAAATTATTTCTTACATAGTTGCTTAAAAAAAGCTCACTCCATTTTTATTTATAAACTAAAAACCCAGAGCAAATGGTTTTCATTAGCTTCATGGCCATTTTCTTATAGTGAGAACGCAGTGAAAGCGTGATTGTTTACCTGGGGAGTTGTAAGCAGAAAAGATAAACAGTAACTCAGAAGAGGACGGAAGGTTAGCTCTGCTGTCCTGCGGTTAAATACTGGAAGTTGGCTTTTAAAATCTCTAAGCATGTTTGATACAGGATCAAAACTAGCTAGGAGAGAATAGACCATTCCTATGGCAGTTTTGCTATTTAAACACATATTATTTAAGTCGTACTTACATAAGAACAGCAAAATATATGAAACACGAATCCTAATACTTATCCGAAATGGTAAGAAACTGTACTTCAGTGTTATAAAAAAATCCATTATGGAGAGGTGAGGTGGGCACAAACCTCTCACCCCTAGCAGAGGTGCTATGGGCAATGGGGAGGGGGGAAGAATTAAGTTTTCTAAAAGTATGTGGTGCATGGTAGGTCCACTGTGTTCCAGCGGAAGGCCACACCTGCAAGAGTGTATGGGCCACATGAGTTGGGCTTGATGGGTTAAAAAAAGAAGACATGAAATTGTGTGGGTAGGAAGGGGATTAAGTCTGGGAAGAGTTGGTAGAAGGTGAGTATGATCAAGAAATATTGTGCAGAATTCTCAAAGAACCATGAGAACATTTTAGCGTTATAGAAAATTTCATTTCAAAAGGGAAGTTTGAGAACCTTTTTGTAGATATTAGAAAAAATTTAAGGATGTTGGGTAAGGTGGTGTTAAATATTCATGAGACTTAGACTTGATAATGCAGTCAAGCGAGGAGCATTTTAAAACATGGGGAAAAAAAAAAACCCAAGGCAAATTGAACCTGTCACACTCTATGCCACTGCTGCACCCCCACTGAGTAAGCTGGATCTGCAGCGTGGGGTTCCAAGCCTGTTACTGGTTGTTCCACACCAAGTAATTCAGGCTGTTATGATCTCAGAGTCAGGAAGCCAAGAAAATGTAAGATTTGGAACGAGCACCATAAAGTAAAATTTATTTCTACTTTTTAAAGTTTATATTCAAAAGGAGAGGGCCAAGAACTTCTGGTCCACAGGTGCTGGAGGGAGTGGCTGTACTAGCCACTCCTGTGCCTCTGTCATCAAAACACCTGGCAGAAACAGTCTCAGAAGGCAGGTCTGATTTTGGCTTACAGTTTCACAGGGCACAGTCAATCACAGCAGAGAAAGCATGGTGACTTCATGTCTGCAGAAACATTTAGGGGAGGCCCACTCTACCAAGAACCAACTGGTAGAACATGCTGGCTAGAAATGGCTGAGTATAACCCTCCAAGGCCCATCTCTGGTGACCTGCATTTGTGAATCAAGCCCTGCTCTCTGAAGTTTCCACAGCCCTGGGAATTATACTTCACGCTGAAGTCCCAGGTCCAGAACAGGAGCCCGTAGAGAACATTGAATATTAAAACCACAACAGAGACTTAGTCTCTGCTTGTGCTCAAGGAAATCAAACTGTCCAGAGCACTCTTCCAGGCATAATCTGAGACTCATGTTCTGAGAAGCATGATGGATATGACGAGCTTGAGATACCAAACTTGGGTGGTTTCCCCTCACTGTTCCCTTGCATACTTCTAAAAGATTTATTTTCAAATGTGAGTGTTCGTGAATTCAGTTGCCCATGGAGGACAGAGGTATCATTTCCCCAGTAGCTGGAGTTGCAGACAGCTGTGAACTGCCTGACCTGGGTGCTGGGAACTGAACTCAGATCATCTGCAAGTGCAGTGTGAGCTCCTCCTTGCACACTTTTTATAGGGTGAAGTTCTCTTGTCCTTCCTCCACCCCCAAACCTACAAATGGGAATGTCCTGCCCTAAGAAAACACACATACACATCTCTCCTTTGACAATTTTCATAACTTTCTTTACAGTTCATTAATGGATGCTCATTTATTCATGATTAGTGCTACTCTTTCTAATGTAATTTTCCCTTCATTATATTTTTCTCATTATCTGATTCCTGGGACACTAATGATGTGTGCATATCTGTGAGGTCTGAATATAGGGTTCCTTCTCTCAGTGCAGGAACTAGTCTTATGGATGAGAGGATAGGATTCCATTGATCTGCAAGGTGGCTTTTCTTTTTTTTTTACATGTATGCTTGTGTATTGGCATCTCTGCTGCCCTCTCTCTACTCTATACCTACAATCAGGGGTCTTGTCTGTCCACATCAGGAGGTTGAAAAGGAAAGGGACAGAGTGCTCATGGCCCTCTCCCTCTGTCTCACATTTCACTGGCAAATCAGTCAGATCTGGCTTACAATTGAGCAAGAGACTGTTCCCTACCCTCTCTTCTCTCTTCCTTGGCCGGGCTGGAGCGTGTATGCAGCGGTATAGCTTTGTACAAGTCAGACATCACTTTCCCATGATCTTGATTTGGTCAAAATGGTTATATATTTTTGTAATGGTCTTGAGAGTTTGAATTCCTGTCAGCTTTCTTGTGTCAGCAGACTCAATGTGCTATGAAGATGGACATGCGCAGTTCCTGGAACTTGTATCTTAACACGCATGATAACAGGGGGGCTTTGCACATGTGTGTGACTTGTAACAGGAGCTCATTGGATCATCAGGGCTCTACACTGAGCCCAACAGTCCTCATGAGGGTGGGACCTCCAGAGCCATGGAGGCAATGACCACAGATGGTCACAGATGATCCCAGAGGCAGAGCTAGGGGATGGACACATCCAGGGCAGTAGAGTTTGTCCTTACAGAATCCTGCAGACCAGTTTCTCACAGTGTGTCACTGAGAGGAGAAGGTCAAGAGGTCAGCAGGGGCCAGCTCTTTATGAGCCAGCTCTCCATGAGCCAGCTCTGGTGAGGGTGTTCTTCCTTTGCGACTTGTAAATGACCAGCTCCCAGGGCAGGGGAGTGAATAGTAGATCTGTTGTGGGCATCATTCCTACTGGGCACCAGCATCGATTCAGCCTATACTCTTATTTGACCCAATTACCTGAAAACACCATTTTCAAACGTAGAGACAATTTAGGGCTTCAACATTTGAACTTTGAGGAAATACTTTTCAGGCCACAGACCTTGAGTATTTACCTTAAAGTATTTTTTTTCTCTACATTTCAGTGGTGTGCATGTATCTCTGTATGATGTGGGTAATGCATAGCAGTTAGTACTTGGGATAATATTGCTGCTTTAACATCCTTATGGTCAGGCCTGGCCATACAGACCCTGTAACCCCAGCTCCTTAGAAGGTTGAGGTGGTGTGATGTTAAGTGCAGTGCTAGCCTGGGTTACAGAGTGAGTTCAAAGCTAGCCTGGGCTCCATAGACTAGTGAGACCCTGAATCAAAAAATAAAGTAAAAAAGGGGCGGGGGTGTATCTCAGTGGTAGAGCATCACATACTAAAAATTAGCTCAATGGAAAACTTTTGGTGTTTTCACATTTTAACTTCTTTATCTAAAGAACAAAGACACTTTACACAGCTCACTCCTATGATTTCCCACCAGCTTCCTCTCTGTTGGCATCTTGTATAACCTCGGGCAGGAACCAAGCAGAGGAAACTCACAAGCTCACAGCTCTATCAGCTGCACCAGACAGCAAGTTGGAACCCACCAGCTTTTCTACTGACTCTTGTTTTCTGTCCCGTAATTTCACAATTTAGTCCTATTGCTGTTCTAAATTATAGTGTAACCATGCCTCAGTTCCCTTGTCTGTCCAGTCTTTGACGTTTTGAAGAGTTTGGGTTCATTGTTTGATCAAGTATCTTCAATTTGGCTCTTTATTCCTTTTATAAAACTCACCTTAAAACTTAGGTACAACTGATGATTGGGCAATCAAACCACCTGGGCATTTGAGAATCTCTGATTAGAGAGGGTGGCTCCAACTTCTGTATACCTCTACCATCCTAGGATTCCAGTTTGCACAACCCTATTGCAGTTCTACTATTTAATCCAATATCTCTAAGCAAATTTGAAGCAGCTGGAAGTAACTGCACGGCAGAGAGTGAGAAATCGCTGTGAAGAGCTGACCACACCTGGGTCTGATTTGCGCATGTGTGGGTGCCTTGTGGAGACAGAGATTTCAGAACTGGCATTTAGTAATAATGACTAATAATTGTGACTATTATTTAGCAATTACTGTGCATTCTACTTACCAGGGGTTATGCTTAATTCTTATGTAAATTATCTAATCTGTTCTTTACAACCACCACTGGAGATAGGCAGGAAAGTGCAGACCCAAAGGCTAAGCAGTTTGCTTTTGGACACATAGTTTACAGGGTACAAAAGCCCAAAGCAGAATGGTTTGGTGGTTAGCAGACTAAATGGAAGTCTACCAGTTACCTGTCAAATAAGGGTCTGCTGGGAGATGGCTCTGGGAGGCAAAAACTGCTGAATTAAAGACCCTTGGAGTGGAGCTGGCCATGGTGGCTCTCATCTCTGTCATCTCAGGATTTGGGAAGCTGAGACAGGATAGCTCCAATGGACGTGTGGCCATCCTGGGTAACACAGTGAGAACTTTCCCCAGAAAACAAACAGTAAACACTCCCCAAGGATCTTAGAACTCAGAGATTCCACATTATGTCCACATAGAGTTCCTGTCTTCCCAGCTGCCATGTTCTTGTATTATTCTCTACAAGCACCCGGGCTTCACATAACTCTTCACCAGTTTCTGTCTCACTGTGGCTGTGCAGAATTTTCCCTTTGAACGTTGCCACCTGTTGGTTTAGCCAAGCTCTCTGGACCTAACAAAATAATCATAAATGGCAGTTTCTCGAATACTTGAAGATAATGAATGCTCTCCTTGAGTATTTCCAGTTTTGTTTCCTAGTTCTTCAATTTCTTCCTCACAGATGTGATTAACGGTCCTTACTGTACGGGGTCACTATTCTTTGTTTAGAGGTGACCAAATGCCGGGCAGCTATTCAGTCCAAATGTGACATGAAGAACAAATGAAACCCACTTGACAATTCAGGCCACTTAGACATCAGGAAAAACCATCGGGCCAACAGTAAGTCGTCAGCTGGATGTGAGAAAGTAAGCCATGGGAGGATCTTTTGTGCCTAGAAGTCTGGAAGAACTCAAGCTGCTATCATTTCAGTAATTATTCCTTTTAAGATTTCCCTTAGAAGAACACGTAGCTTACACTTCCCAGGAGCATAATCTGGTGTACATCTGAACGTTCACACACTGGCTCCTGCCTGGCAGTTAAAATGCTTTCCTGTGGAGGAAATTTGATTGGCAAATGGGACTTTCATCTTTTGACGCCATGACTGATGTCCTGAAGAGATGGATGATGGATGTCTCTGGAACACATGGGCCTTCTGTATGGAGCCCACTTTGGGCTATTCTCTCAAGCTTCACTTGTAATTGATTCCTAAAATAGAACTCATGTTGTCAGTGGTGTTCTCCATTTGTTCTCTGGGCCCTGGGAATACTATCCTAGCACAGACCCAATTGCATGTTCATGACGAGAGTCAAAGTAGCTCAGCTGAGACAATGGCTCCTGTAACTATGTCTGAAACTCGGGGTGTTCACATTGTCATTTAAAAATTATTATTTCGTAGGAAAGACATCTCCAAATAAGGCGTGGTGAAGCTGTTTCTATTTGCTTAATTGTACTTAAATAATCCGTGACTTCAATACTAAACACAATTGTGATCTGGGGTCATCTGACATCACTCCATTATCCAGAGTCCCATTGCCGATGCTCTGCAGACTCCTCAAATGCTACCAGCTGTAGCTAGTTGTGGCTCTCCTGTTTCTCAAAGACACCACCTATAAGATAAAACAACAACAACAACAACAAAGGTCCCCACAGCTGCTCTTAAGATTGTGAGTTTTATCCACCTGGAGACACGTAGAGTGCTTTGAAAGGGTTTTCCGATTTTACGAGCCATTATAAAAACAATGGATTTGGATTCTTTAAAAAGTTTTTTTTTTTATTTTTTTTTTTATTTATTACATCTTTATGTTTCCTGTGTCCACACGTGTGGGCTGCACCTGTCATGGCACGTGTGGAAGCCAGAGGGCAGCCTGTGGGGTCAGTTCCTCCCTTTTACCACATGGGTCTTAGAGACTGAACTCAGCTTGTCAGGCTTCCTGGCAAAAACCTTTGCCTACTGATCTGCTGCTTAAAATTTGTGAATATTAATTTTACTCAGAAATTTTCTTTAATTTATCCATGGAAAGTGTGGGAATCTCAGTTCTATCCAAACACAGTTGGGTTACGAAGTTCATCTTAGTAATATGATTGGGAGAATGAGAATTTGCTGTTGCGTATATAAGTCCTCCAGAAGACTTATTAAAAATTAAAAGGAGCCTGGAGAGATGGCTCAGCAGCTAAGAGTACTTGTTTCTACAGAGGACCCAGGTTTGATTCCCAACACATGGTAGCTTCCAGACATCCTCAATTTCAGTTCCAGGGCACAAATGATACGTGGACATACATGTGAGCAAAACACTCATATACATAAACTAAAATAAATAAATTGAAAAAATTAAAAAGACGACAATCTAATTCTTAAGTGTACTTTTAGCAAAATCAAGTGGTATAAGATTTAAATTTTTGTTGTTGTTCTAGATTGATGGTTGATAAAGGACATGGCTTAAATTTGGGGTAAAAAATGGCAAATGCAGTAAAAACATTCTGCCGAAATATGGTAGTTCTAATTTTTAGGATGATAATTGTCAATGCCTACAGCTTTCCGACTTTAGGGTGCATCGTATAAGCAGTTTGATATCAGTAATACTCAGCCTGCCTTCCAGCCTAGCAAACTCTCTTTCCTTCTCCAAGAGGAATAACACCCTGTTTCAAATGAGAGACACGCTGAGGTTTCCAGTCACTCTCTGCAGCTAACAGTCACCTTGGTCACCTGTTCAAGATAAGCTTTTGATTCTTCAAGGTTAAGGTTGGCAGCTCTCCTCACCCTCCCTGTCACCCCTTTCCCTCTCTCCCCCACTCTCTTCTTATCTTTCCCTAGATATTTACCTTCTTCCTTTTCTTTTGCATCCTCACTCTCTCTCTCCTTCTCTTTCCTCTCCCCTCTCCTTTCCCTGTCCTCTTTCCTTTTCTCCCTCTTTTCCCTCCCTCTTTTTCCTTTCTCTTTGTTTCTTTCTCTTGTTCCCAACTCTTTCTCTTCGTATTTATCTCCCTTTCCTATCTCTCTTCCTCCCTCTCCTTGTTTTTTTTTCTCTTTTACCCTCTTACTTCTCTCTCTCTCCTCATCTCGTTCCTGCCTTTCTTTCTCTCAGTATTCTCTCTCTTCTTTCTCCCTCCTCATTGACAAGTGATCAGAATAAGCCTTTTCTCTTTAGGACAGTTTCCAGTTTGTGAGAAACCCCAGAGACACTCACAAGGGTGTGCTTAGAAGTCAGGCAGGAACTGTTACAGGGAGAAAAACCACAAAAACCGCACCTCGGGCTTCCTCTGCACCTCAGGCTTCTTCCCCATGCTTCCTTGGCATGGCGTTGCATTGCAGTGGCCAGTGCAGTTAGTCATTGAAACCACAGGATCATCAAAAACACTCTAGCTTTCATGTGAGATCACCTAAATGTCTGTACCAAGATTCTAACCAAGTTACTGAGGCATATTAAGACCCCCAACCCAAGGCTGTCCAAGTTGGAAGCCTAAGCTCAGGTCCCCTTTCTCTGTTGCTACCTTCCAATGAAGTCCTGCCTCTGCTGCAGGCTGCCTATGACATGAGGGGCATTGCTTGATGGCCTCCCACTGTTGCCGAATTTCCAGTTGTATGAAGAAATCCAGTGTCAGGTCATCAATCTCTAGAGTCTTACAGAAATATTTAAATGAGCTCAATACTCTCAAAGTGTAGCTGACATCCTTTTAAAGGACTGTCTGATGCCTAAGCATGTATCCCTACAGACTTGTCCATTGAAATGGGCACACGGTAAATCTGGGTTTTGTAATTAGGACTACATGATTCCTAACTCAATAATTAGGAGATAAAGTAACTCTGAAAAATAAAAGTAGTAAAAGAAAACATGGAAAACACTGCTTTGGGGAGATGTAATGAGTCCCATTTGAGAGAAAGAAAAACAGACAATAAATCAGTTGAACAAATACAGACTACAATCTGGACAGAATTATCTCAAATGAGTTAATAGGTTAATTCAAAATAATATTTTAGGCTTCCAGCCACAGGCTCACAGATTCACTGAGCCTGTCCTCAGCATGGGTTTTCTGAGTCTGCTCTGTGTTTATTTTAGTGGAAATGAGTGGAGAACTAAGACATGACTAAATGACTTTTCCATGATGCACATGAGGGGGGGTTGGGGCTGGTGCCATAAAACAGCTTCCTCGGTGTTTAATTCATCAATTAGACTTCGAGATTAAAATAAAGATACTCCGTGGACATACACAAATATACCATGTGTGCACGGGCATACATTTATCTCTCATGGTGCTCTCAGGGCACGGTGGGCATAGGATATGTGAGTCACCATCTCTGGGACTGGCTTAATGGGATGATGGCCAAGTCAAGCCATTGCTGGAGGGCATCGCCCCAGTTTTCTGGTTCCCAGACTCAGACTCAGCAGATCTAGAATCTGCTTTTCATTGTACAAATTGATTTTAGCAATATTTGTTAGCTGTGCGAGGGTACCAAACTGTGAACATTAAGGACTGTTACACCTTTTGAAACATGTAGAAGAATATACAACATGTTTCAGGTAAGCACAAGTAGTCTCATGCTCAGTCCCAGACCTAAAAAAGAGAAAACTCTAGAAATGCCTCAAGTTGTATTAAGTTACCGAAGTAGATGTTTTAAGAGTACCCTGTGTACAGGTGCACGTGTATGTGTGTGTAGTGTTTGCATGTGTGTGTGTGTGTGTGCATGGAAGCCAGAAGTTGACATAGGGTACCTTCCTTCCTATATTAATGTATAGATCACTGTTTTAGTCAGGGTCTCTCACCCTGGAAGGGTCTCACTCTCTGGAAGCCAGAACTCACTGATTCTGCTAGAATGACTGACCATCAAGACCTAGGGATCCTCTTGTCTTCGCTGTCTCAGTGCTCAAGGACGGCACTGCTGTGCCCAGCTTTCTTATGTGGAGGTCTGCAACCAGCCCCTCATGCTTGTAGAGCATTATCTGTAAACTGTCTCCCGAATCTTGGTCATTGCTAATGTTCATTGTAGAAGCAGTGAAAATTACGCAGAGCACATAAAGAATTCTTGAAAAATCAATGGGATAAGTCTAAACTCTGGCTGTGGGAGGGGCAGAGTAAACGGCAAAGGGTTTGAGAGAAGAAGTAATAACTTAAGGACTATCCCGCCACACTGGGTTTTGGGAGAGAGAAACTAAAACAACGTTTCACAATTATTCTGCCAGCCAGTGAGGTGATAGGAAAGCTGGAATGTGTATACACCTACTGGGGCATCGAAAACAATGGCTCATCCCTAAAGAGAAATCAAATAATGCTGCATAAAGCTGGGGAGGGGGACCTATCTTGATCCAACAGCATGGCTTCTAGTCTGTATGGAGTGCAAAAAGCAGGATGCAAGATCAGGAGGTCATTTCTGTGAGTTCTGTGACCCTGAAGCTCAGGTGCACACATATCGTGTGTTCACGTGCATACAGCTAGCTAGGAGCAGGTGTGGGAAGGATGCCAACCACTGTCAGATGCTGCAGAGAGAAGGAGAGGAGGGTTGCCTTCGCTTCCACTTAATCTCCGAGAAATGAGATCGGTGGCAGACACTGCAAAGTGGGGGTGCTTGGCTCTTTGGTAGGTCTTCACTGTGATATTACTTGGTACTTTTCTATAGGCTTGAGGTATTTTATAAGTAAGTAGTTCCCAAGGGAGTGAGCAAGTGAACCTCTTCTTTGGGGAGGGGGCCTGGAACCTGGATCCATAAACAGAACTCCATTGGAACCAGATCCAAGGAAGCTGTTCACAGACAGTAGCACCCCCATTGAGAGAACAGAGTGTGAGGCCATCATGGCTAAAGGAAGGCTGTGTCCTAAGCTGGAAAAACAGGTGCTTAGGGGAAGGTGACAGCCTGGCTTTGGAACAGGACAATATCTGAGGACACTTTTCCCTCTCCCCACTCATCTCTTCAGTCAGAATACTAAGTCATAGGCTGAAAGACTGTGGGTAATTACAGCCATTACCTAAGAAGAAGATCAAAGGATTCGCTTAGTTCTGGTGAAGAGGGGCCTGGGTGTGGGTGGAGCTGTGTGGCATGGTGTGGCGTGGTATGGTTTCCTCAGGCAGATGGCTGAGGTATTACTCACAGAAAGGAGCACCAGCGCATTTGTACTTCGGTCTCTTAAAGGACAATGAATTTTCAAAATGCTAGTTCTTTTGTTCTGACTTCATAAGGCTAGAAATGGTGTCTTGTGGTAAAACCGGAGGTGGAAACAAGCGTAGAAAATTGACACTCGAATGTATTAGCAAAGTACATGGAATTAATGAAAATTTACCTGAATTCGATGCTTGTCTGTACGGGAAACAATAAAGGGAACTAAGCTTGAGAAATTATTAAAGACACGTCAGTCTCAACTTCCACCCCCCAAAGACTCACACGCCTTTCCTTTCCAGCGTTCTAATGAATCCTTGTATTTTCTGTATGCTCAGATCAGCCAGCTCACGGCAGAACTGGGTAAGCTGTTCCATGGTACCACTTCTTCCTAAACCAAGGCGTAATGTTCTCTTCGGCTGCATCTCAGAAGGTAAACAAGTGCAGAGGTTTCTTTGAAGGCTCTGCCCGAGTCTGTTGTTCGTTAAGCCCTGCTTGCAGAAATCAAACACGGTTTCCTGTTGCATGTTTACCGAGCCTCCTTCCCCATAAAGCACACGACGCAGGACTGCAATTTTCCCATTTGTTAATTTTTCCCATTGAGCTCATTTCTGCCTTTTAAACATTCCCCTTTCTTGTAGTCCACCTCGTTTAGCAGTAAATACAGAGGATTACAAACATTCCTGGGAGATATAAAACATTCCAGGAAATTTAATTTCTCCAGTCATGGATTTTAGCAGTAATGATACTGTGCATTCGTATAGCATCTCCACGAGGAGAAATGGGAACTCCTGACTCATTATCTGGAGACAAGCATCATTATCATAATTTTGCATCCCGTGTAACTGAGTCACAGGAAATGAACCAGAAGTAAATCATACCTGGAGTGTGTCTTGCAAAGGAACATAGCAGAAGGGAAAGATGGGTACCTGGACAGTTGCACTCTGGCACAGGAGCAGCTGCTGTACCTTCTAGAGGGGAGAGATCCGTTGTTAGGTGAGGAGCCCGGAACAGACAGTGAAGGTATGTAGAGGGCCAATCCTCATGCAGGAGACCATGGGAAGCCTTTCCTTTGTTCTCCCCCAGCATTTCTGTGCCCTTAGGCTGGCCCCAGGCCACATTCCTGGGCTAGGGAGGTGGGCTGGATGCCAAGGCCAGGCCTACTTCTCTGGGGTTTGGTCTCACGTCCATAAGAATCACTGTGTTCCTAGCAGGATGAGTTATTCACAGCCCATGGAGTAAGTCTCTGGATCCATCAACCTTCCCAGAATTGTGACAATTCAAACCTTCACTCCTAGAGAGCTTCTCTGAGGAAACTGGGATTTAAATGAGCTAATGTGTTTCAGTAGTGAGTGTCAAGGGGAGAAGACAAGGTCCTGGAGTTAACCTGGCTAGTAAAATCGTTGTCATGCATGAGGACCTGAGTTTGGTACCAGGAACCCATGGGGGGAAAAGGATATTGATACATGATTTTAGTCCTAGTGTTGGGGAGGCAGAAAAAAGATCACCATGGCTTGGTAGCTGGCTAGCCTAGTTTGTTTGGTGAGCTCCAGGCTAGTGATGAACCCTCTCTCAAACAGTGATGACGACAACAACAATGAATCAGACGATGCCTGAGGAATGATACCTTAGTTATACTCTGTCTACCACACATACGCACTCACCTACACACATGTGCCTGAGCACACATGAATATCACACACACACAGAAAGTCTGACAAGACAGCTTAATTGTTCTTCCAGAGACCCCGGCTCAATTCACAGCACCCACATGGTAGCTCACAAATGTCTGTAACTTCAGTCCAGGGGATCTAACATCTTCTGGTCTCTAGACACCACACAGATGTGATGAATAGACACACATGGAGGCAGAACACTCGTGCATATGAAAAGAAAGAACCTAAAATGAAAGCCATTTCTGAAGGTTCTTCCTTGTGACCTTTCTCTCCCTCAGGGGTCTTTCCAGCAGATCCTTTCACAGTTACTAAGCATCAAGCCATACCTAAGTCCAACTGGAAAGTTTGAGACTTGATAAATGTTCTACAGCAGAGTCCAGGAACCATCTGGATGTACATAGTATACCATCGGCTGCAGACAGCGAGGCGCTCTGTCATTGCTGCTCCTAGCTGCATCTATCACATGTGTGAGTGTAGAATTCAGTGAAAGAAGTCTGTACACACAAAGCGTGATAACCAGCCTTTAAAATCCAAACCCTTCCTGCTCCAGGAGGAAGGATTGCTGCACACTGGTCATGTCAGTTACAGAACTGCATAGGAAAAGTCTGAGTTACATGCAGTACCCCAAAGGCTAGGTGCTTGGGTACAGCACTAGGACCTTGCTGACACATATCAAAAGCAGAATGAGAAGTACAAGCACAGCCTCAAGGGGTTTCTGCACCCATGGTGCAGGTATAAGAACAGAGAGAGCAGGGACT
This sequence comes from Arvicanthis niloticus, assembly GCF_011762505.2. NCBI lineage: Eukaryota > Metazoa > Chordata > Mammalia > Rodentia > Muridae > Arvicanthis > Arvicanthis niloticus. The sequence continues at coordinate 3,654,030 of NC_047673.1, forward strand.
GGGAACTTTGTAGGACTCTCTTCCCCCTCCCATTCAACCCCACCCCCACCCCATCTTTCCTCCATCTCATTCAGTGAGTAGTCACATTGTGAAGAAGGCCAGAGAGGCAGCAGGGAAGGGGCAGGAAGCGGACACCTGCTAACAGGCTGCCTTTTTTGGTGCGTTCAGAGCCCAGTGCAAGAAAGTCTCATGAGAACTTGTAGAAAGGAAACACACTCTGTCTGTCACCGACAGAGGGAATAATGTCACCCGCCTGGTCTGGTGACATTATTACCAGCATTGACTGGAACAATGAGAGCTTCCTGGTGCCAGGAGTCAGAACAAATGTGTGAAATGGGATGGAGGGGCATTGCCACCCGAAGCTCTCACAGGAAAGCGCTCAGTCAATGGAGGGCTTCGTGTCAATATTTGGGTAAGGAAGCATGTCTCAGTCCGATTCCAAAAAGCCCCATAAGCAAAAATTCCTGAGAACCTTTGTACCATACTCGGGCCCTGGGGTGTCCATTCTCATACTATGTCATGTGTGTGTCCACAGCGATCTCTATCTGTAAGCTCAGGAGTTACATTTCCCCAGATCTCATCTAAAGGAAGCTGGCCACTTGGCCCATACAGTGTGGCTCAGCTGCAAACTTCTCAGCTCCTCAAAGGCAGGGAGGCCCACAGAATTAGGGACTATTGCTGCTTCATTTATGTTCTGTGCAATTTATAACACAGTGACCATATGACTCAGTTCACATTTTATTTGTTAAGGTTTCTGTTTGGTTTTTTTTTTATTTTTGTTTTTTTTTCCCCCCTCAAAAGCTGAGTATATAGACCCACGTGCAAGGCAGCTGTGTTGCCAGTGAACCCAGTAGGGAGAAAATTACAGGCATGATTGAAATGCAATAGAATGGGTGGTTGCCTTCAAGGGGCACAGAATCCCACCTGCTCTCCCCAGCCACCCAGCGAGGAGGTTGGCTATGCTCTCTCTTCTGTGTCCTGACTATCAAGAGCAGGGGCTCTTGCACCAGGGGCTGCAAGAATATGCAGTAATCCATATCCATGGTCTCAGGTCTCAGTTCCCTTATCCTGGGACTCTGAAGAGGAAAGCAGAGAAATTCAATTGAAAGAAACAAAAGTAGCTTTCTTCGTCTTCTTTAGCATTAACTGAGAGACACAGAGAGAGAGAGAGAGAGGCTCGAGAGGAGAGAAAAAGACTTTTCTATTTTAACACTTTACTGTATAATGGTGTATGAATAATTTCATCTTTTTCTGCCGTTTATTCAGATGTGAGAGAAATCAGTGAATAATAATAGCTGCTGTCAAAGGTATTTATATTTAAAAGGTTTTTTATGTGAAAAAAATTTTTTTTGTCAGGACTGATTCTTCTCTGAGAGGATCCCTCCATCTCCTAGCAACCAATATGGCTATCCTTCTGAATAGACGCCACACTTACAGTGAGTGCGTAACCTTTATGTAGACACATTGGCAAATTTAGCACTTGGGACTCATGCGAGTTCAAAGCGAGTTGTTAATGTGGTCCCAGAGCCAGGCTTGTGGTGGAACTCTCAGGGGGTTTCCTTCAGGAGAACTGAACACGTGATCTGAACATATCCCACCTCTGTGATGCACAAGTCTCACATGTTGTACGGATGGTAACAGACCTCTCAGTAACCTGTTCACAGAACTTCCTACCTATTCAGAAAGAAGACCGTGCAGAGAATTTCCTTTGCAAATTATTATTCTAATGGAAAGAATATCTGTCCAGAGCGAAAATGTCAGCAGGAGCTTGCTTATTAAAATCTCCTCCCTTTCCTGGAAGAAGAAATAATGGAAAGGCTTGGAATCAACCATCCCACTTGTTCCTGCGTTTTGATTACTCATAATATATGAACATCGTATTCACTTCCGTTCAGTCTTACAGTTGGGACTTTCTACATGCTCTAAAAACATTAACTAAGGCCCTTCATCGGTCTCTGAAATAAATACTGCAATAACCAGGTTATGAATGAATTATCTGAAACACAGATTTATAGAGAGGGGAGAGATATGAGGACAGAAATGGCTTAGTTCTGCAAGGTTGTGTTTCACAGCAGAATGCAGAGCATCATTAAAATTAAATAAAAGAAAAAAATGGAAAAGAAGAAAAACAACTCACCGGCAGGCATGCACCTTGCCAGAATAACTGCATGGTATTAAAAGAAGTATGTTTACACAATTTTTAAAAACCTCTTTAAGAATGAACCTTACAAAACCATGCTTTTGAAATATCCCGAATACATAAAAGAAAACGCAAAAATCTAAGGCACTCAGTGTGAAGCTGCCGGCAAGCGCCAAGGCACATCTCTCATCTGAGTCTCAGACCACCAAGGGCTATTGATGCTGATGTCACGCAAGCTCGTCCAATCAGCAAAGCAGGACACCTAGCCTCTCACCCTGGCCTTGTCACATGTCCGCATGTCTTTGCCATCTACGCTGGAAACACTCCATCAGATAGGGTATTTCTTTGTTTCCCAAATCATTTCAGATTGCATACAATAGCTCTCATGTAACTTTACAGTCTTTTTGGTCCTAAAACATGGCCCACCCTTGTTAAGTATCTGCAGGTATTTGTAAGAGGGTTCTTTACAACCTCCCAGAGAATTTTGCCTTTCCTAGTAGGCTTCACAATGATCTTGTACAGTGTGTTTTTTTTTTTTGTTGTTGTTGTTGTTGTTGTTTTTTTAATTGACACCACCATTTTTTTTTTTTCATGAGGAAGTCAAATGATGTCCCAAACATTCCCAATCGTTCATTCCTGGGTTCATAAAATGACTAGCACATAGCTCTTGAGTTCAGGGGCAGGTTAATCTGCTCTAGAAACTGTCCACTCTCCTGTGGCTCCTCTTCTCACAAAGAAGCTGAGAAGTACTTCTGGGGCAGCCACCAGTGTCACTGGCTGCACAGTTAGAGGGATCTGAAAGGCCTCTTTTCATCCTTTGGAGTTTGTGGGAGGTTGAGGAGAAGAACACATCTCCTCTGCCTGACTAGAAAGTATTCAATGTGAGACTGACTTCACATTAAAGATTAAAACAAAACAAAACAAAACATGGGAGCAAAATCAATACACTTTTAAAAGTTGGTTGGGTACAGGTTCTGATGTTAGAAATGGGGGTCCCACTTGATGTCACATGCCCAGTAACCTCAATCCTATAGTCTCTTGGGAGGCTTCCATCCACCAGGATCATGGTGGCTCTAGTACTGTAGATAGTACTGTAGCTGGTAGGTCTTCCCACTGTAGTTGAGGGCATTAGGTTCACACACAGGCACAATCTCAGCTGGTATAAAAGACTTAGAGTTTACAAAAGTGTGTGTGTGTGTGTGTGTGTGTGTGTATACATGTGTAGGTGCACATGTATATACTTATCCATATGTTTTTGCATGGATGTGAAGGTCAGAGGTCAACTTCAGGTGTCATTCCTTGGGAACTTTATCTTTTGAGTCAAGGTCTCTCTCTCTCTCCCTGGGGTCTGGGGCTTGCTGATTCTGGTAGACCTGCTGGCTAGGGTGTCAAGGGATCCTCCTGTCTCTTCCTCCAAAGCGCTGGGATTACAGACATGAACCACATGTACAACTTGGCTTTTATAAGGGTTCTGGGGGTGAGACTATAGTCTCTGTGTGTGCTGAAAGCTCTTTACTGACTGAGCCACCTCTCCAGCTCTATTTTGTCAGTCTTTCAGGAGATCCCTTATCATTCAAGACCACTGCTGTCAAATCAGTCCCCATCAAGTGGGACCCCCATTTTTAACATCAGAACCTGTGCCCAACCAACTTTTAAAAGTGTATTGATTTTGCTCTCATTTTTAAAAAAAATCTTTAATAGGAAGTTTCTAACTATGTGTTGGAAATGAACAAAGCCCCATGTTTCTGAAAGATAACGTTTACCTCCTCAAAACAGATATGGAAAGAGAAAAGAGAATGTTTCTGAGAAAAGGACAAAAAAACTGCGTGAAATAAATTAGGGAGGAAAGTGTTTTGCAATGCATGTTAGATATAGGTATTGATTGGTTCTGGAAATGTCTGCAGTTCCTCCAGAGGACACAGAGGGAGGGTTTTAGAGGCCACCAGAACCGCAGGGCTGGCTTCGGCGCCTTCCTGTAAACGAGACTGTGGATCAATTCAGTTAAGAAGGCGGTGATGTCAGAGAGCAAAGTCAGGCGGGTTATTTGTGGCTGTCAGGTCAACCTGCTGCCTAGTAAGGCAAGAGTCCCCTCAGAGTGCCTGGCTTTGGTGTTCTGGGGAAGGGCTTTAAAACAGAGTCAGGGTGGATTGATGTACTGTACAAGTGGTTGTTCCTTTACCAACAACACTCTAGATATGGCTTTAAAACACCCATGCCAATTCAATATTTAGAAGACATATTATGTTGTTCCAAGTAGCATTTGTGTGTGCACTCAGCCAAACTGGCTTATCTCACCCCCAGATGTGTCTCAGATCTTTGTCTCCCAGTCTAAGGAAAATAAGACATCTTTACCTGTTTGTCTCTGGCTTGAAAACTTTTTCTTTTTCTTTGTTCATTTTACATCCTGCTTACTGACTGCCTCCCAGTCACCCCTTCCCACCATCCTTCTCCTATGCTTCTTTCTCCTCTGAGATGATGGGCCCCTCCTTGGGTATGTCCTTACCTTGACATATCAAGTCTCTTCAGGGCTAGGCCTATCCTCACCCACTGAGGCCAGACAAGGCAGCCCAGCTAGAACATATTCCACAGACAGGCAACAGGCAGCCCAGCTTTTTTTTTTTTTGAATGCTATTTCATAGGTGACAGCAGATGGGAAAGTTGAGCTCTGAGGGGCTCGTGAGAGAGAACAGAGTAGCCCATCAAAGATGCTGAGGGTAAACAGTCATATTTTTAAAAAACTATTTTTAAAACTTATTTTTATGTGCATTGGTGTTTTGGTATATATGAGGGTGTCAGTCAGATTTTGCAGTTACAGACAGTTGTGAGCTGTTATGTGGGTGCTGGGATTTGAACCTGGGTCCTCTGGAAGAACAATCAGTGCTCTTAACAGCTGAGCCATCTTTCCAGCCGTATAAATAGTCATTTTGATAGTGTCTAGGTTCTGTCCAAAATTCCTTACTGATGCAAGTGGCAGTGGGCTGAGAAGAGACTTCAGCACACTTATCTCTTTAGTCAAAGCGCATATCTTTGCATCCTGGGCCTCTGATCCAGCTTGATTGAGACTCTGTGTTGTTTTCTTTAATAGTTCCATATGGAGGCAAGGAAGTGACATGACAAATGGGCCCTGCTCAGACGCCAGCATTTTCTCCCTGGTACCCATTCATTCTCTCTTGTCAGGTTACCAGTCTCATCCCCAATTTTCCCTGCCAATTTACAGTATTTAAACAAATACATTTTTCATTTATACCTAACTGGCATTGGCATTGGAAATAGCCAAGCTACCACTAAGAACTTTCTCTCAAGTAGCTTTTTCTCCAAAGAGCAGAAGCATTGAGTCAACTGGGTTAGGAAGTTGCAGAATTCGGTTGCCTGAATGCATGACATTTTATCCATACCCCCCTCAGATGCACTTTAAGCCTGTCTTTAGTTTGCAACTGGCCATCTTCCTTTAGCTTCACCTTGTGTGGTGTAATATTTTTTTCCCACTTCTTAACATATGGCAGTTTCCAAGGCCTTTGATGAAGGGTAGTTTTATCTTGATTCCCCCCCCCCCCCGACAATCTGAGACATTTTCTTTGTAGAAATAATTTAAAATACTTGAACTGAGATGAGCTCATTGTAGTGCTTGTCTCCATGCAGGCCGCTTAGAGACAGTCACGTTCTCTATTCATGTGCTACTCCTCAATGCAAATTCTGTAGCTTCAGTCCTCAAAGTGAAACGATGCTGCAAGCCATGGAGAAAAAAAAAAATTTCTGGGGAAAGTAATTTAAAAAATTAAGTAAAACTAAACGCTGCCAGGGTTATAAGGTGTATCAAGGTTCCCTGACACCTAATGTAATTGGGGATCTCTCTTTTCTTTTGCAGCCAATAGTTTAGATGGGAAGTTAATAAAACCGAACAACCTGCCATGCTGGGCCCCACCATACCTCCACCAGCCGTGTGTGTTCCCACTATAAAAACCAGCACTGCTGTTTGGTTCCCGGATGTCTTCAGGTAAACCTGTGACCACAAACAACATCTTCTTCACTGGCATACTCCCAGGTTCCACAGGTTCCACACTTGCCATTTGCCTGTGGTAACGGCTTACTGGTTTGGAGGAAGGAAGGTCATGCAGTCTGCTTAAGGGCAGAAGAGGTGAGGCTGTGAACATAGCACACTCCTCACTCATGAGGGTTAAAAGATAGCTGTTGGGCCATTAGGACAGTGTCTTAAGAGTTCTCTGTGTACCCTGTTCTTTTCCTGTTGTTAGCTCCTGTGGGCAGTGGTTGGTGAAGGTATGGTGTTGGTGCCCTTGCTACCTGGCCATGCTGGGCATCCAACTTAGTGACTTCTCATGGGCCTAACCCCATGAACCTCATCTCCGAGCCACCACCATGGCTGCCCCACCTGATCTCCACCGCCTTCACCCTGCCCTGCTAACTCCACCATGAGGTGAGAGCTCAGTTTCTGTCCTACAGCCTCATTATGTTTCACGAATTGAGAAGAAGATCCCAGGTGCCCTGCATGACCAGGTATTGGGGGGCGGGGGGGCGCAACAGTGATTTTTTTTTTTGAAAACTGTCTCAGAAGAGAACTCAGAGAGGAAGCTGAAATGTCCACATTTACAATGGTCTTAGGCCAAAAGACTCAGCACTATAAATTCAATATAATCTAGTAAAAAAAAAAAATCTCAATATAATATGTCTTATTTGATTTAGAAATTGTTACTGTAATTCCAGAAACCACATAGAAGAACAGATTACCAGAATTGCCAACACATGAGGAAGAAGGAAAAAAAAAAGTAGTGAGATGATTGGCTAATGTTATGATGACCAAGCACAGAGGCACCTTGGTTTTCACTGAGGCCTTTTCCTGAAGTCAGAGTAGTTAGGATTACATGATAACACCATAATAGGCAATCTGACCACTGAATAGATGGAAACACATGGTCCAGCGTGTATCTAAGCACGTAGGACCGATCCAGACATGGTACAGCCTTGCTGGTGTCCAAAAGTGACTCAGCCAGGCAAAAAGACACACAAGGCTGTGCCCTCAGAGCTCAGGGGAGGGTGGCAGCAGAGGCTACTGATGGACATAATGAGGAGCCAAGGGACGAAAGGACTTGTGGTTTCCCGCCTTCTCAGGAATCTAGGCGAGAACAAAAGGGCGACCCTATAGAAGGACCAGCAGTCTCAATTAACCTGGACCCTTGAGATCTCTCAGACATTGGATCACCAACCAGGCAGCATACACCAGCTGATATGGGGCCCCCAACACATACACAGCAGAGGACTGCCGAGTCTGGGTTTAGTCAGAGAAGATGCACCTAACCCTCTAGAGACTGGAGGCCCCAGGGAGCTTAGAGGTCAGGTGGGGTGGGGTGGTGGGGATATCCTCCTGGGGACAAGGGGGCAGGGAGGAGGTATGGGATGTGGAATAGTCGGAGGGTAGAATGAAATCTGGGAGGGGAATAAAATCTGGAGTGTAAAAAAAAAAAAAAAGGAAAATAAAGAGAAAAGAATAAAAGGAAGGCTTCAGTTTTGACAGAGTCCAGCTTCCTCTCCCCCATTCTCACTCTGATCCTCAGCGTGAGGGTGGAACTGGCTGCTGTATGAACAGATTGTACGGACAGGTCGGAGGTGGCTAGAGGGGACTCGCTGAAACAACCCTGGATGGAGAAGGAACTGATGACAAGAACAGCCACAATAGAACCTTCTCACTGTAGGGTTCACTGTGGCTACCGGAAGCTTCCAGGTAGTTTTCTCAGGCCAGTGTGGCATCACCGGGATAACAGTCCTTCATTAATTCCGGTGCATCTGAGTGCCTATGGTCTCTTATTTATGAGCCTTGTTACTTGCCTGAATTGCCACAGATACATGACTGCCTTTATGCACCTTCTTATCTCTGCTTCCCAAGACCAAACAAGGAGGGCAGCAATCATGGTTCCAAGGGGTCACTGGCTTCCTGTTTACTGTCACAGTGCCTGCCTGATACTTTCCCACTCAGCCTTGAGAGGTACAATGAGTCTGAGGAAAATACCAGGAACTGGGGTTTCAAAACAAGAAGCCAATGACAAGTGTGTTCCCTGAGTGATGGATTCTGGGAAGGCGGGAATACTCAGCAGATACTTCAGAGATGCAGAGATGAGAAGGCAGGTCTCAGGGACTCCCCAAACTTCGTCTTGAAGGGGGACAGACTCACTGCGAGATGTTTCCTTGCCTCAGATTACAAGGAGCCCCCTCTATCACAATGATAACAAATGTATGGCCACACGAGGTCCAGCTGGGCTTCCGACCCCTCATTAATCTGTAACAGAGTTGATGGTTGGTCGCTAAATAAAAACCAATCTACCTGCATTTAGAAAGGAATTGGCTTAATATATTGGGTGACCACAGGGCGTTTGTCTATCCCACTTCCTCCAAACCTTGTAAGATCTGTGCACAGAGAACACACAGGAGAAGAGCGTGCCTGTGGGGACAATCCCGAGAAACACACCGAGAAACACATCTTAGTCTGTTCCTTCATCCCATCACCAAGCCCTGACCATCCCATAGAGAAGGGAGGGGATTTATCAGAAGAGTCTCAGCTGTCCCTGCACTAGCAACAGCATTTTCTCAGGCACTACATGTATCCGAGATTTGTCTCGACATGGTCCATTTATTTTAATTTGGAACTGTCAGTGGTGGAGGGTGGGGGAGAAGTAATTAAATTTTGACTAGCATGGAAAAACATTTGAAGTCTTAAGGCCACAGTACATCCCTGCCAGCCTTACTCCACTTCTTCTGCTTGTCAGATCAAAGTCTCAATCCTGGAAACTTACCCACGCTTACATTAATTCATTAATTACTTCATAGGATGATTTTTTTTCCTTTTTGCAAATTATGGTCCTCTGCGACACATGTCATCTTTAGCTTCAATGGGAGGGTAGTTGTTTTGGTTGCTCTATTCACTGAGTCAGTCAGCCTTCGCCTTGGAGAAAGACTGTTTTCAAAACCGAGTTCCAGTGTTTTATCCTTAGAAGAAAGGTACACAAGGGTTTTCAATGGCATCTTACATGGTAAAGAGACCAGAGAAGAAGGCCTTTGTCTTCTGTGAAGCTTGGGTTTAACAGAATTGATCCCCTCACCTCTGCTGGTCTGTCCTGCCTTGTCTTACTGCCTTCTGCTGACTTCTCCCTGCCTGAATAATTTACCTAAGAGATGGAAAGTGTTGGTTTGGGGGCCTTTGCTCCTTATTCTTCTCCATCTCCAGTTTCCTGTCAGATAAATAAGGCTGATTTTATGTGAATCTGGTAAAAAGTTTTTGTTCAGAATTTAAATTAGCATTCAGAAAAAAAAGTCAGAAACAGTTTTTGTGTTATCCTTTGAATATGATATAAAAAGTACCCCACGCCCTCTGCCAGTCCCAACCCTTCATCCAAACTGCAAAATCAATAAATACAAGTAAAACCGCATCCCCTGTCTGTCGCTGAGCCTCTGCCTAGCACCTTATCCTTAACCTGGGTTGTAAAGCATAGCTGGCAGCTGTTCTGCCCTGCCATCTGAAGTGGTTTTCTAGTGAGGACTATGCTCACACTTAGAGTCTGGGGTCCTGGCTTTGGAGCTTTGTAGAGCTTCCTGGAGGAGGCAGTTGTCTCAAAGATAGCATCCAGGCAAAGTAGGAAGGGAAGAAGCCAAACAAACACACAGGGAAGCTCTTTGGAGAGTTTACCAACCACTAGCCAAGCTTGAGACTCCCTCAAGCCCAGCTCGTGGAGCTGCATACTGAAAACGGAACAAAACACAAGAACACATCTTTCAGAGCAAGTACAACTCACTGGGAGAGTCCAGCAGACCTCAGCAAAGATTTGACATAAGCATGACATAAATTTCATACATATTAATAGGGCCCTTCTCACTCAAAACAGTGCTCATGGCAGAATTGTTATTCATGTGGCCCAGAGAGAATTGTATCACCAAAAATTTCAATAAAATACTTTTATTATAAAAGTAATACAAACCATATCACAGTGAATGTAGGAAGAAGTGGAAACAGTATCTTGGTTTCATCTCCCCATGCGTCTTCATTTTGTCTGTGTTTCTGCCTCTTTCCTTAACTGCAAACACATGCAAAGCACTTTTATTTATTATTTCTTTTTATCATAAACACATTATATTATTTCTGGTTTGCACAATTCTTCTTAAGTGAATACAATGCAATTTAATTCCTTTGATTTCTTATTTTCCCCTCAAGGGTTTTTTTTTTCTCCTTAATAATTATAAACAACGCTAAAATAAACAGTTTGGGTCTACAAATATTTTTGGTTAGTTTCTTAGGCTAGATTCCCATATGTATAACTAACAGGTTAAAGCTCTGGGCTATATGTTCTGTAAAATTATTTTTTCCTTTTAAAAGGATGCATTGGTTGGTAATGTTAAGAGCAATGTATAAAACACGTGTCTATCACACTTTGGCTGACGTCTTATTATTAGTTGAGAAGCTGATTTATTCATTTCTTAGTGAAAATACCTCTTTAATCTTTGGGCGGCTGACTATTCTCGGGCCTGTGTGTTTCATGCGCAGACTTGCTGGTTGCAGCTCCGCCTTCCGGATATATCCATCCCCCATCTCGTCATTTCCAGATGTGTTTCATTACTGCCCTCCCTTGCTCAATTTGTGACTGATTTTTAACCCCCACCCCACACACTTGATTGTTCTTCCTTTTTACAGCATCTTCTCCCCCATCTACCAGCCCTTGAAGCTTTCTCTCTTTCTGAAAGTTCTCTGTGTCTTTCATGGGCCCCCTCCTCCCCTCAGTTACACCTCAAGTATGTGAGATCTCCCTGATATGCTCGCCCGTCTAATGCTTCAGTCTCTTGCCGGAGGACTCTATGTCATTTTCATACTTTACATTCAGTTCATAGATGACCACTAAAAGATCTGGCCTTTTGGACACTATTTGGGAAGAATTACTGCTGGAATTTTGGCAGAGTCCTGCGAAAGGGATTCCAGAAGTACATAACCAGGCATCCCATGAACCAACGGGCATCCAAGGCAATCCTGAGGCTAGGGGTGATGAGTGTCCAGAGTAAGGAGATAAGACACCTCACATGCTCACCACGAACCCAGGGTCAGCTCAGTGGAGGACATTCAGCTCGGCAACTGGCCGGGTCACTTTGCAGAGGCAGATTGGTGAGCTGCCACAGATGGAAACCACAGAGGTGTTGTCTGAGGTTCTACACTGGGTGAGATGCCCGAGGCAAACACATGTTGAGTATATCAGGTGTCTATGAAAAGAAGAGAAACAGGGTGGTAAAGATGCAGTGTGGGGTTGAGAGAAGGGCAGCAGGCATGCCTACTCTTGCTCTGTGTGAAAGCAGAGACCTAGAAGGAGGATAAGGGTTGGACATAGAGGGAAAGAGGTCAGAGGTGAGCAAGCCCAGTTCATTTGCATGTGCACATGGTTTAGTGAGCAGGCTAGTTGCAAACAGATGATTGACAAACACTCTTTCTTGAGACCAAAGCAATGGCTATGGAAAGTGCCAAGGTCCCCCGTGTTGTTGTTCGTTTTCCTCCATGCAGAACTCACTTGTGAATGTGGAGGTTAATACATGATATCTGACTACACAAAGTGTGGATTTAACTCTCTAAGGAGTCTTCACTCAAACTTGATCTAACCATAGAGCTCACATTGACTCACATGGTTGGGGTTCTGTTACCTGAGAAACCACTTGCACAGCATCTTTTGATAATGAACCAGGTTCCCCAAACAACGTTAACAGGTATTTCCACTCTCATGAGTCTCAAGCATTCCATAGCTGGGCACTATTACAGGCTTCACCATATCAAAGCATGTCTCCAGCCCGTGCCCATACTTTGCGGCTGAAATAGACTTGCTCTCAGTTTGGTTAACTCACCAAAGTGGGAAGATCACTCTGAAAGACTGAGGGTGGCTGTTCTTATACCTACAGCAATGACGTAGGCCCTGATCTCACACCTGCTCTTCAGGAACTTTTAAAGCTGTGCTATGGTCCCTTTAAGCATTGTGGGTATAGTTAAAATATGGGGAACAGGGTCGAGCCACAACCTAGCTGGGACAGGTGAAGCTTCTGTGTCGTCACAGGCAGCTGTCTAATAAGTTCAGGGTCCTACAAAATCGTCCACCCGTCTACCTGTGACCCTAAATTCTCCATGTGATGCTTTTAATATGGGGAGAAACCTAATAAAAAAGTTCTTGCTTACTGTGTTTTCTCTGGGTTCTTGTGGAAGAGAGAAGAAGATTTCGTTCACACCCTGAAAGTCAATCTACTGAATTGTGTTGAGTGACCTCAGGTTACTTGATTGGTTGGTCTGACAGGCAGAGCAGGCTTGGGCAAGAAAGGGCAGCCTTCAGGAGAAAAGAGTCTTTAAACGATAAATCTTAGCAAAAAGCATGAGAGGGTATTTGTTGACATAAGAGTTTCATAAAACAAATAGGTGAGGTGTATGCTGTATTTCATTAATTCTATTTCCTTAGTTCTTGAGCTCTCGAACACTTTTTATTTCTCTCTGCTTGCTTGTGATTGGACCCTGGGAGATACATGCAGACTTTGGGTTGGAGTTGCAGTGGTACGCTTTGAGAACTGGAGAAACCTAAAGTTTTGCTGATCGACAACATGAAGGTGAAGGTCTTCAATAAGGGCAATGTGCCTATAAAAGCCTGGACTATCATGAAACCTCAGAATTGCCAAGTGTAGATTTCCCCAGGCAAGTGGAGTCCATCTGTAAGCTGTTTTAGAAAGTAGCCTATTCATAGATCGCCATTGGCTCACATGTACAACTTGCATCAGTCTGTTAAAAAAAATCTACTTGGTAGAGTGATTTGGTAACACATACCTGAATGTGGTTACTTCATTCTAAGAGAACACCAGTAAACAGATATGCACAACTGCATCCCGTAAGCCAAAGGCACAACAAGCAGACAGTTCAGGGACCAGTAAGGGCCTCAGCAAGGTGGATGTGGCCCACCCCTGCCTATGGGTTATGAGTTCATTTTTGTGGATCGCTTGATACTCAGCAGAAAGAATAACTTTTGTGTTCTCTGATTAATGGCTGCCCCACAGGCTGGGTCCTCAGTCTCACGTTCACTGTGACTTGAAGGTATTCTAAGAAAATTTAAGCTAGGGATGTGCATTGTTAATTTTTAAAATGTAATTATTTATTTAGTTGAAATAAGTCAATACAGGGTATTTTGTCATTCTAAACAACTTAAATATTTTTGTGAACTATGTAATAATACAAAGAAAGGCAAAAGATCAAAGTATAATTCTGTGCGTGTATCTACCTCTAGACCTCTGGACCTTGGCTGCTGACTCTTCAGTGCTCTCACGGTACCATTCAAAAGATGAAATAACAATAACCACTCATGCCCCGGTTTGTCAACAGTGTGTCTCTCTTTACAAGTGAGAATATCTAGTGGTTGTTACCTGTCTGAGAGTTTTCTACGGTCAGTTTGTTGATGTTTGCCTTTTCCTTTTTAAAAGTTTATTTTTATTATTTTCGATTGTACGTGTGTTGGGGAAATGACATGTGCTTGTGAGCACACTATCTCGTATGTTGGGGAGATAGTGTGTGCTTGTGAGCACGCTATCTTGTGTGTTGAGGAGATAGTGTGTGCTTGTGAGCACGATATCTCGTGTGTTGGGGGGACGAAGGGTGCTGTGAGCACAGTGCCTCATGCACTGGGGGGATGATTTGTGATTGTAAGCACCGTGTCTCTCCAGTGTTGGATGTCCTGGAACTGGGGTTACCAGTAGTTGTAAGCCACTTGTTGTAGATGTTAAAAACTGAAACTGAGTCTTTAACAAATATAGCAAATATTCTAAACAACTGAGCCATCTCTCTAGCCATTATCTTTCTCTTAATTAAAACATATATATACATATATATGTTTTCTCTCTATATATGTTTTCCATATATATATTATTTCCATATATATGGAATATATATATATATATATATATATATATATATATATATATATATAATTTCCTTTGACCTATCTCAATTGCTCTCAAACTTGACTGCACAGGATGCTCAGTCATGTGCTTTGAGTGAACAAACACCTGTGAAGCCCTTCCGTGTGGTTTGCATCTCATGAGCCTGGGCTGCTTTAGCTCCTTGATGATTCTGGTGCACATTCAGAATTGAATTGAAGGCCGTGGACCAAGACTTTCCAGAAATTAAACTGCTGCCTTGCCATTTTCTATTTCCTTCTTAACATATTTCTCAATTGTGCTGGGTAGTTTTATGGTAAATTAACAGAAGCTGGTGTCATCGGACATGAGGGAAAGTCAATTGAGAAAATGTCTTCCTAAGACTGGTTTGTAGCCAAACATGTAGGGCATTTTCTTATTTAGTGATTGATGGAGGAGAGCCCAGCCCTTTGTGGGTGGTACCATTCCTGGACTGGTGGCTCTAGGTTCTGTAAGAAAGCAGGCCGAGCAAGTCACAAAGAGTAAGCCAGTAAGCAGCATCCCTCCAGAGCCTCTGCATCCACTCCTGTGTCCAGGTTTCTGCCTCCAGGTTTCTGCTCTGTTTGAGTTCCAGAGGCAGTCCCTGACTGCCTTTGATGCTGGACTATGATATATAAGCATAAACCAAATAAACTCTTTCCTCCCCAAGTTCCTTTTGGGTCATGGCATTAGAAACCCTAACTAAGATATCAACATTCTATCTTTTCACAAATATCAAATATGGGCTCCTGGGAGTTTGTGTTATGAATTTCAAAGCCAGACTGCTTGGGTTTAAACCCTGCACTGTCCTCCATAAACTGTGGTATATGAGTGAGTCACATTCTTTTTTGATGATTTGACTTTCCCTGCCATCCATTGTTGCGTCTTAAAGCATTGGCCTGGTGTCTTCATTACAAGTACTGATTTGATGGGTGACTGTAAAACACAAAACCTGGTTCTAGTACGTTATAAGAATGAGAGAAGAAGTGATTATTAAAATTGTTCTTGTCTTTGTTTTTTATTCCTTCATTAAGATCAGATGGAATTGATGCATAGTCTTTATCAAGTGTTTACTGGTTTGTACTTCTCACTGCTTTTTGGGTCTGTGTTTTAAAGGTCAGGGATGAAGCTGGTGTGGAAGAAAGAGTCAGCTCCGTCAGGGCTCTGAACACGATGATGCAGTACAGCTTTCTTAGCTCTGTATACCACTGAAATTGCTTATTTCTAATCTCAAGGCTCCAGTAAACGTTGTCTTCTGATGCTATCCCCTGACTCCGCCACCCACTCAAGGTGGTCCTGAGGCACACCTGGCCATATTTTTGAAGTCAGCACAATTTGAGCTTTACCAGCCTATGCTCAAGGTCAGTTCTCCAGATCCCCCAAATAAAAAACAAGACACTGTAAACTGCTCCCCAAATATGTGTTACCTGTAGGTTCAGTGTACATCTGCAAACTTCTGAAAGGCTTAGAATTATTGGCAGGCATGAAACTGTATGCAAACTATGCCTTGGCCATTACTGCCAAGGTGACCTAATGGTTCTGAGAGGAGGTTTGTTTACAGGGTTCAGAACTGAGCCCTAGCTGCAGCACAGAAAGCACCCCTGTGCTCTCACTGATAACCACCTGCTGATTACACAATCCCCTTCTCTTCCTGTTCTCTGATAGCCTGCATGTTGCCCTCAGTGGTTGGTTTCTAGGAGTAAAGCTTATGATGATATAAGTGATCTAAGCTGAATTGCAGCAAAAACAACAGTAAAACTTTTATGAATTCACTTCAGAGAGGAATCTAGACGTCTTCTTTGCCTTTATCTACTTTTGATCAGCTCTTTTGAGTCAGCCCACCACACACAACTTGCTTTCAGGGATGATAGCATCAGCCAACACAGGACAGACAGCAGGGCATGCTGGCAGCTATGAGGATGCTGGGATATCAAGAGTTTCAGTTGGTGTGTCTTTACCACCTTCATTTCTGGGGCCTCTGTGTCCCAAAGTGCTTTAACAGCCAGTAAACCGTTCTCTTCAAAGGAGACGTGGTCCAGTTTCTCAGGGCTGTGATCATCTAGATCTTGATACATTGTTGTTGTCTGTGACGTCTTCTGGGATGATGATGCTTTTAGTATGCACCTTGGAATGCTGTTTTTAAAAACTGTTGGGAATATCAATTATTAAGGGCAGAGCTGTTATAGTAAAAAATGTTCATACTTGCAGAGGCATTGAGAAGTCTTACACTAGAAGGCACATCCACTGTTGAGTTAAAAGCTTGTTCTAGAAGAATCTTTACTGAGTGAATGAAAAGCCCTTTAAAATACCAACCAACAGTAACTGCATCAAGCAGGTTGTTGAATAGGTTCCATTTAAATGAGGGGACTGGGCCTCACTCTATTCAGCATAGTGTTGAGTCAGGCTTCTTCCAATTATATGTAACTACTGTACAGGGTGTCCACCCAGGTACCCTTTGGTGCAACAAGAGTGTGCTGATTAAATTTCCGCTCATGCAGCTTCTGTACATCTTCAAGCTACTCCCAAGGGGCAGTCCAAGCCTTAGGAAACCCCTTCTGTCTGAAGTCTCCTTCTCAGGGAGAAACACTGGGGGAGGGGTGGGAATGGAACAATTATTTTCATAAACTGCTATGCTTCAGGAAGCCGCCTGTTACAGCGAGTCACGTTTCTCTTGTTTACTGGCAGGGGACATTTCTGTTGCGTAGTTCTTTTGTTCTCTCCAAGTGTAATCTCTGTCACACATGGAGTTCAGACAATGTAGATGACCCTGTCTTCGATGCATACAGTTCTCTCTCAAGATATTGTTGTCCTTCCCTGGGCCCAAGTCCCATTTTAGTGCAAAAGAGAAAAAAAAAAAAAGAAAGAAACAATGGAGATAAATTTAGACACTGATGGGAAAAGTCAAACTGCTCACTGTCCACCCTTTGAAGCCACGCCCAGCAGGCCACTTCCTCTAACCTTCCCAGGGATCCCCAGCCACACAGAGTAGCTCCTATAAGCCAAGGCAGACAGATGATTAACTTAGGACTCACGTCTTCCATGATAAGTTCATGCCCCAGGCATCCTTTCTCTCAAACAACAAAACAAAACAAAACAAAAATACCAGCACATATACATGGCTCACACAGTCCCATATACACACACACATGCACATGTATACACCAGTATACATACACATACACACACCACACATGACTATATGTACACCTACACATACCCCACATATACACATATGCCCATATGCACACATGTGCACATGTATATGCCAGTACATACACACACACACTCCCACATGTACACACATGCACATGTGTAAGGACACACACATGCACACATACACTAAACATACCCATATGTTTACACACACACTCCCACATGTACACATATGCACACATATATGCCAGGACACACACATGCACACATACACTAAACATGCCCATATGTTTATACACACACACACACACACACACACACACACACACACACACTCAGAGTGAAACAGTTGCACCTAGCCTAAAGTTATTCTCAATCTCCCTGAACTTCATCCTCATCAACTGCTTTCCCTTGCAGTAGAACGTCCCAAGCCTCTCTGACTTCATTATTCTGGGTCCCTCAATGGCCTGTAAAAAGGTCTTTATCAAGCTCATTCTTCAGTCATTCTTATTCAGAGCCAACAGCTTCCTCCAGCGCCACCCCATCTATGTGTGTACTCTCTGCTCTCCCTAATTCAAGACAATGTAAATTGACCCGGCGGCATGGAGAGACATTTATCAGCATCTAAGGTGGGTGATGGATTCTGAAAGTATCTAAACGGTGCTCTATTTGTGTCAGGATCTGTGTGTGTCTGCTGCAGTGGCCCAGATAATAAGTGCAATCTCTTCATGGGCTGTCTTGTTAATGAACTGTGAAACTAGATGGGTACGATCCGAAACACATAGCACTATGTCACCAGGAAATAATGCAGGCTTGAGGTCCTCTACTGTGTCCCTGGCAGGTCTCCTGGTTTGTCATCACTGTCTCCCGATTTCTAGTGTCTTCAGTGATTATAAACATACTGAGTAGGAGTTATAGCTTATAAATATAGGACATTAGCATAAGCACATTTCATAGTTTCTCCATGCAAATGTAAGAAACTCATGGCATTTCTGTAAATGTGCATCAAACTTAGTTATTTGGACATTTGTATGTACCAATACACTTTACCTTATCCAGATAAGTGGATACAATGACCCGAGGACCATTTTCTAAGCCGTCAAGCCTTCCCCTAAGCTTCTGTTCCTGAGAGGGGAGGACTCTCCTGCAGTATTCCTCTCCTTAAATCTCCCCTTCTCAAACAGAAGAAAGAGAACACAGCAGCGAGAAAAGCAACACTCAAGAGCACACTATTGAATGTGTAACTTGTGAGACAGGGCTGAGAATGAGCAACCTTGTGACTACCTGCCCCTTATTCCCAAAGAAAAATATAGCTGGCTAATGGCCAATAAGCTCACAGTGACCGTGTATAAAATGGTTTAACAGTGAGACATGGGGACATGAAAAGATACGGTCGTTTGCATGAAATTTTTACAATCTCGCAAAGTACAAACGGCTTTGTAGTCCTTTAAAGAAAAAAAAAAAAATAACACAACCCCACCAAAATCCTAGACATATTTTGCAATAAAACAGGGTACTTTCACTTGACAGATACACGCACATGTCTCTGTGTGTATGTGCATGCACACACACACATACACAGACACGCACACAGATACACACACACAGACACACACACACTATCAGACTTTTAACTTCTGAATTTCTCTACAGCTTTCTCCTCCAATGCCCTGTGCATCTTGTATTATGTCCTAACCCAGCAGCATCTTGCCAGGACGGCTCAGAGCTATCTTGATGGTGGTGCCCGGCATCTAGAATGTGTCTCTTCATGATGGCCAACACTCTTCATCTCCAGCCCCAACACCATCCCTTCTTCCTTTCACCTTGTCATCTTTATCTCTTTGGGTTGTTATCGGCCCCTTTAGTTACTGCCATGCTGTTTGTTGCCAGCAGTTTGCAAACTGGGAGCAATGATGTTGCATTAGGGCAGACGAATCTGTGTTGTGTGTCTGGTTTAGGGGATAAGACACAGAGGAGCTTCAGTGTAGGCGAGGGGTGTTTGCAACCCAATTTAACCATTAAAGTGTTAGAGAGATGGTGGTAAACGTGTATTGAATAACTTATCGTGTGCTCCTTCCGTATGCTGTGCCTTGTTACTCACTATGGTGAGTGCTGAGTGAGCACCCTCCTCACAATTGCTAGTAAAAGATTACTTGTTCTTTCTTTTTTCTTCCCAAACTTCTCTTAGTCACAGGGTGCCACAGTCATCGGAGGAAATAGATCAGTGTGAGAGAGTGGACAGGAGATTGTGGGACAGGATTTCTCATGGTGGGCATGGGTAGTATCTTAGGCTGCATGCCTCTTGATAGAGGAGTGCCCCATGCATTATAGGCCAATTAAAAAGCACCCCAACCTCTCTATATTGATGCCAGGAAAACAAAAAACTGTGACTCATATACCACCTACAGACTTCACTCAGTCTTCTTCCAGCCTGAGAAGCGCCTAGTTCAGGTCGTGTGGCAGCAACAGTAATGTTGTCTCAGTTCTACTTTGCCTCAGAGCATTAAATGAGATGGCATGCTCATCCTGCACGGGCTTTCCACAAGCATCATCTCCTGACGTCACTCTGCTCGCTCACAAGTCACCCCTGTGTGAACCACAGTCCAGCACCTCCTCCTCTTTCCTGTCTCATTTCGTATCATGTGTTCCCTCCTGACCTGATATCCACACTGGTCAGCTGCTTTGTGTTTGACTTCACTCACTAGAACCTAAAATCCTGTGGAGCTGAGAGTTGGGTTTGCTTGCTGGTGTATTCTATACAGAACCTGACAGGTCATGTCTGAGTGATGTCAGGGATCTGCCTGGTTATAGGCAAATCTGGAATTACAACAGTCTGCTGGGGATAAGTGGGTGACTTCTCCTCATGGCCCTGGGTAGACTGACCAAAAATCAGTTGTGATTATTTAATGCTGTGGATCTTCCCACTGTGGAAGAGATATAATAAAAAAGTGATAGTTCTCCTAGTTGATATAGTTGAGATAGTTGAATAGGTCCTTGGAAGTTAATTTTCCTTTCCCGTGGAAAAGAACATTGTGAGGCTATTGTTCCCTCTCCCTTTGCTAAGGCGTTATCAAAATGCCAAGGAAGTGAAGCTAGGAATTCAGCCAATGGCTTCATGACTGACTCAAAATAAACTTTTTTGTTTTTTTAATTTGAAATACTTAAAATGAATTTTTTTCTCTTTTCTTTTTGTCTTACCGAGATAGTTTCTCATCAAGAGGGATATAAACTGGGAAGCAAGCTAGACTAAAATGTGTTAGAAATATCCATGCTGAGCAGCTCTGGATATGTCCAGTCTGCAGAAGGATTCTGTATTCACAAACAACTCTGGGGCTCCCCAGAAATGAGTGGTTGCAGGCAGACTAGGCAGTGTCTTGCGAACAGGTGTATCGCCGAGGGTCTTGAAGCAGTGATCATCCATGTGTCAGTCTCATGACATCGCAGGAAATGTGACTTTGTGTTCGGGGTCAATATCTATAATCCAGACAACCTGGGTTCAAGTAAAGCTCCACCATCACTGGTTGGCACCTGGGTGAACATGCCTCACCGTGGCTCAGCCCCAGTCCCCTTATCTGTGAAGCGTAGACACATGTTAGTTACTCATGGAATTGTTGGCTTATTAAATGAGAACACTTGCAGGAACTCATGGGATGTCTTCTGGCTCTCAGAAACCTCTCAGGCCTGCTGGTCTCCTGTGAATGCTGGTCTCTGTTTTATCCCTCTTCCAATGTAAGGAAATCCTTACCATATTCATTTGCATAAATATTTATGGTAGAAATTTGAGAAAAATCACACACACCGAGATACAGACAGACAGACAGACAGACAGACAGAAATGTATATACAAACAAATGGGAGGGGAGAGGGTTATTCCATCCATGAGACATTCTAGGACAGTTTTCTATATGTTGCCCACTTCAGGTTTTTAATTTCTTTTATAATTAAAATTTTCTGAATATAAAATTAGATTTTAGGTTCCAAAATCTTACATGAGAAAATTTCTGAAAAGAAGTTTAACAATATGCTAAAGATGTTGTCTGGGCAGAATGTTTGATTTTACATTCTTTTGTGTGAATGTGTGTATGCTGGGTTCACTAATGTAGCTAGTTCTTACTAAAACATAATGAAATTAGTTTGTTTCAGAGGAGGTAAGCATAGGGCCCCTTTTCCTCTGCATAAACACACACACACACACACACACACGAGCTGAAGTTTCATAACTTTTTTCCTGTGTGTGTGTATGTGTGTATATGTGTATGTTTGCTCGTGTCTGTGTGTCTGTGTGTGTATGTGCACACATCTGTGTGTGTGTCTCTCTCTGTGTGTATGTGTGTGTGCATATATGTGTGTATACCCCTAGGAAGGGATGCCAGGGCCTTGCTCATGCCAAGCAGGAACTCTATCACCAGCCCTTTTAAAATCAACATTTTGTAAAGCAGTGATAACTGGTTCTTGGAACCACCTGAGTGATTTTCAGTGTTTTACTCTCAAGGCTCAGTTTTTCTACTAGAGAAATGGGATAATAAAACATATGGATCAAGGTAAGTCACAAAACTGTATCCCGAGAGAGCCTTGGTCTTGGTTAGCTTTTTATCACCCTTCCCTGTCCAGGGGCTCTGAGAAAGCCGACACAGCTTGCAGTTTGTTAGCTGAGAGAATCTTGCCTCCCATCCTCTTGCTTTGTCGTTTCAAGCCTTAGAGGGAATCCTAGAAAGGCATTTCCAAATATGTGGTTTACTCCAACTTCAGGAGTAGCTCAAAATGAGTCCTGTCCACCGATGTGTATATACTATCAGTGGGTCTATAGCTCAAGTCAGGAAGGACCAGGGAGGCTGACCAATCTCTGGAGAATGAAGATGCAAGACTGACATCACCATTAC
This sequence comes from Arvicanthis niloticus, assembly GCF_011762505.2. Classification (NCBI taxonomy): domain Eukaryota; kingdom Metazoa; phylum Chordata; class Mammalia; order Rodentia; family Muridae; genus Arvicanthis; species Arvicanthis niloticus. Next base: position 3,676,155 of record NC_047673.1, read on the forward strand.
AACCACTGGCTTGAAGCCCAGCTGAGCTTCCGGCTGAACACTCAGAGACACTCAGCCCCAAGCCTTCATGGAATTCTCTACATTGGATTCTCTGTTTTGAAAACTAAGACTCTTTTGCTAACAAAAAAATGTTCAGAAATAACAGCTGTGAACAACATTGTTGTTATAAAGAGTTTCAGAAACTTGAAAGCGTGCTCAGAGATACTGCCTCTCTCTGCATCCTCAGATGATGATCCAGTACGCTGTCTGTCTGAGAGTATTTTATAGATCCGTCTGGGGCTCCTGTTCTATTTTAATAGTGTGTGTGTGTGTGTGTGTGTGTGTTCGATTGTTTCTTAAAGAAGGACCTTAACTATACCCGGTATTTGCCAACGTTAGATACAGTTCACTCTTGTTTTTCTTCCCTTAGCTACCATGACAGATACTAACAGACATATGAGGCAGGAGTTGGTAGAAGAGTTCTGTGTCTGAGGGAAGCATTCTTGATTTAAAGCTCAGGGGGAAAGTATGATGGTGTTCTTTGCCCAATAACAGAGTTAGTGCTCCCTTATACATGAGTTCAAAAGTACCCAGCAGATTTGCCACTTGAGCAGATTTGACTAATTGCACTGTTGTTAGGTGGAGTTATGAATACTCACTATGCCCCTCCAAAGCTACTTACTGTTTTCTACGTTTCCTATAATGAATACTCACAAATTTTGGGAAACAATGTAATCCTACAGAGATCTGATTTCTCAGATGATCCAATCATGCCTACATTACTTAAAATTATATCCCCAGGCTGTGATCTGTATAACATAAAGGTTCTTTGTATAGATAAGTTTTTGGATATATATTACTTTAATAGATTAGAAATGGCTTGAGGTCAGGCATGGAGTCTTCCATTGTTGAGTTATCCCTGTCTGAAAAAAAAAAAAAAAAACCTCAAGTATTGTCAGTGAGCCACTCAACTGATCATAAGGATAAATGAGCAGGGGTTAATAAATGATACTTCCCTTCACCTGTCAACTTTACGGTTCATTGTTACATATAAAATTTACATATAAAAGTCCACGCTGACCAAGCTTTTATTGGATTGTTAATGGCAGCACTGATGTAAGAAAAGTTTTACGTGAAAAAAGAAAAAGGCAACTTCTCCCCCATTATAGCCAAATATAAACAGTTCTGGTGTTTCACGTACTTAACACAGGTAATTTTCCTTCTGCGCTACTGCTGGATGCTGTTTGGATGTAGGTGTGTATGATAAAATTGATTCAGTGCCAAACACCTCAACTATCTCCAGCAGTTCTTGCCCCTTGAGAGTCCGACTTGCTGTGGAAAATCCCTTCAAAATCAAGGCGCCATCTGTGATCTTAAGCCCACCATCTCTAATAGGTTTCTGTTAAAATGAAAACATGATGTAAATGATGACCCTCAGACTTGAGGCACAGAACCGCCATCTGTGAGAATAAAAAAACCCCAACACCTTGTTTGCCTGGTGAGAAGAGATGTGAAACTTGGGAACAGAAAGGAGGCAGCTAGGCAGCTGTAGCTGGAGAATCTTGGAAACCAGGCATCAGTCCAGGACTTAAGGGGGACGAGTTAGAAATGTAAGTGATTTTCTGGGTGAGGGGCATCCCGACTCTTCTCAGGCTTGAAGGTGCTTGCACGCATGTCTTCCTCGTTACCAAGGCTTCCACACTGTTAGAGGTGTTTTGATGGGACTGATCTACAGTGTGCAGTGTGTGCAGTCAGCAATCTTCAGCCCAAGGCGTGCACTAGGGTAATAGAAGCACTGAGAAGTCCCTGAGGCTCCAGGCCTCTCTCTGTGTCTGGCAAGAGACCAGTAGTGTACGCCCTTTGCCTCACACACAAGGACAATCCTCCCTGGGAGAATGGGAGGTGAGCCAATTTGCTAATTCAAAATGAGCAGAAGTATTATGAGCACTCCCTGAGTAATTAGGTAAGGTGATACGAGCAAATTGGAACCTCAGATGAACTCCCTAGGAAAGACGTTCACAAGTTGAGCGGAGCTGAAGTCTGCGGGGCACCATTAGAGGATGAAGTACACATGGCTGGGGAGGGGGTCGAGACCAAGGGTGGTTCCTAAGGATGAACCACGAGAGGAGGTGATATCGGTGCTGCAGGGGTAGGTGTGGATTTCCGCCCGCCTGGGGAAAACACCAGGGCTAAATAACACAACTCTGAATAAAGTAGGTTATTTTGAAATACACCAACACACTCTGGTTATAGGTCATCCATTCAAAGGCATGATTCTCTATTGTAAACAGGACCATATAACAAGGATTATCTGAGTGGACAGAGAAGATTCCCACAGACATCCTACATGGGCACTCTGTTGTTCTTACCTTGTGCCCATCTTCAAAATCAGTGTTTCAGCTCTTGCTGAAGAGCCTAGGCACACTGCCTGACCAGTGAGCAGGTCCTTGTCCAAGTAGCTGGATCTCACTCTTGCTAAGGAAGAACACTGTTTACTAAAATAGTTTGTCTTTCGATGCCAAAGGAAATCAAATTGTAATCAAAAACTGAGAACGGGCTGAAGTCATCAAGGCTGTCCACTCCAGATTTGGCATCTCTGCATGTTCCCAGGCTTATTAACTACGTTACGTTTACAAAAGAGAAAGGCTTTATTGCTTTCAGAATTTGTTTTAAATAATGGCCTAGTGAGCCACTGATGCAACAGACAGCACTGGCGTCTACAGTGGTTCCTGTAGTCCCCGGGAACACACAGAGATGCAGGGAAAGAGAAAGGTTTTATTGGCATGGCTCGATAAAGACAGAATGTATTTAGCTGAACTTTGAAATCACAGGAAAAGCTGATCAAACTACCAGGGAGACACTGCTGTGGTCAATGTGGTTTGTTGTGCCAGTGATGTGGAGAGACACTAGCTCAGTGGGTAAAGGCACCTACTGCCAAGCTTGTCCACCTGTGCTCCCTCCTCAGGACCCGCTTGGTAGCAGAGGAGCCAATTCTCACACCTCCCCCCACCCCCCCCCCACCACATGCCATGCTATATCGCATGCATGTAACCCCAGACATAAGTGAATAAATTTATCTTAAAACAGCATAAACCTTTCTCTGTAGGTTCAAAAGATATCTCTGTGCTGACCTAAGAATTTAATTGAAGGGGTTAAAGAGATGACTCAGTGGTTATCAGCACTGATTGTCATTTCAGAGGACCCAGATTTGGTCCCCAGCATCCACACAGTGGCTCAAACCATCTGTAACTCCAGTCCTGAGGCATCTGATGTCTTTACCTAGCCTCTATGGGTCCTGCATTCAGGCAAAACACCCAAACACATAACATTTAAAAAGAAAAAAAAAAAAAAAAAAAAAAAAAAAAAAAAAAAAAACCTAAGTTAAAACTAGATGCAAGGGTTAAATGCTTATTCAACAAAACTGGTTTTTAAATATGTCATTAATTTAACCCTTGGGCCAAGATCTAAAGTTAAGTTTGCCTCATTCTGTGAGTCTGCAACCAAGGCTCTTCTATTCATGTCATTAGCCCCACATCTGCCTCAGAGCCAGGGAGTTATGGATGCAAGAAGTAGCTCAGGTTCTTTGTGGCTTACAACTATACACTTTTCCATAGGCTTCCTGTGGTAGACAAGTTGGTTGGTGTCCCTGTGAAAGGAGGCAGAGAAAGCACCACCACCACCACCACCACCATCATCACGTACCTCCCCTCAGTTTCTCTGGGACCCAGCTTGGCCCCAGGTCTCTTCACAGCACTGACTGGCTCCACTTCATTTGCCAACATGGAAACAAAGCCTTGAACCCCACAACACAGCATGAGTTATCTTGGCTGTAGAATAAATATGTAAATTAAACGGCCCCTTCCAGTTTAGAGGGACAAAGAATATAACATACAGAGAATAAGGACTAGCCTAGTAGGGTGGTATCTGTAAACCCAGCACTTGGGAGGCAGAGACAAGAAGATCAGAAGTTCAAGATTGCCTTTGGCTACACAAGACTTTATTTTAAACAATCAAACAAGAGAGTAAAAGGGACATCTTTCCATATCCAATATGTATAGAAGAAAGCATTTTCCAGAGGCTACGGCAGTGGTTCTCAACTGTGGGTTGAGACCACTTGGGGATCAAAACATTCTTTCACAGGGGTCTAATATCAGATATTTACATTACAATTTGCAACAGCAAAACTAGTTATGAGGTAGCAATGGAATAGTTTAATGGTTGGGTTCATCACAACGTACTAAATGTATTTTTAAAAGGGTTTCAGCATTAGGAAGGTTGAGAATCACTGGAAGTAATCCTGGAATATCTTTTTTTTTTTTTTTGATTTTGTTATTGTTGTCGTTGTTGCTTTGCTTTGTTTCTTGCCAAAAAGAACCGAATTTTGTTAAAGTGGAAAGCGATAGAGAAAATTGTTCTTCTCCACTCCCGAAGCGTGATGTGCAGCTGGCCTCTGCCTCGTGGACTTTATCTCGAGACTCATTAGCGCTAGCTCCTCTTTCATGGGTGATGTATTTTTTTAATGAGAAAAAGTTAGGCAGTACAATGAACTGCATAGAAGCCACAGGGTGGGACTATACCCTCACACTCCTATTTATTTATTTCTTTTAATTCCATTTAGCAGAAAGTCAAGCACCCCATTTTGGCATGCAATTCCCCTAAATAAAAAAAAAAAAAAAAAAAAGAAAAAGAAAGAAAAACAAAAGAGTCGAATGCTCTGAGGACTAATGGGCCAGCCGGCTGGGGTCTCACTGTAGCATCACAGGAAGGTTTATATACCGAGTCCGTTTTCCACCTTGGCATCGATTCATGAGTGCTAGAAGCAGGCTTCTATAAAACAAACCCTTCGCCTCAGCAAGGCATGGCCGAGCTGTCTTCTTCTCATCAAGCTGAAGCTTTGTAGTATTTGAGTTATTCGGGGCCAAGGAAAGAGAGGAAACTATTATCCCACCAGAGGCTCAGAGGGGAGAATTAAAGTCATCAGAGCTGGCAAAGCTGGGCCTTTTCTTTGAACACAGGAATCATGCTTTAATTCATCATGACCCCTCTTGAAGGGTAGTGAAGAGAAGACACGCTTGGGCTCCTCCTGTACCAAAGGAGTCGTTTAAAAGGTCTCTTCTCACCCTCCAGAAATAGGAGAGACTTGTTTTTTGGCAAAGGGAGGTGAGAGGAACGTGCAGTGTAGGGTGTAGGGTGGAGAATCTACAATGGAGGTCTTCAAAGCTAGACTAAAACACGGAGGGAAACAGATCTAAAACCACCCACGGCTCTCAGGAAGCAGAGGTCAGAGGTCAGGGAGCCAGGGTGGTGCTGGGCCAGGGTGCTTGGCCAAAACGAAGCAGTTCTATTTCCTTCTGAGGGTCACCTCTGACTCCTCGTGCTGGAGGCATGGACCACTGCCTTGATCTAGCCTTGATCAAACATTGTCATATTTCAGGTGTGCCCTGGTGCCTGGTGGAGATAACCACTTGGGGAACACAGATAATCTCCCCCCAATGAGAGGGTCTTTCTCTCCATATCGTCTCTTAAAGTTTGTAGGCAATGACCTACATTATGATAAAGAGAACAAAGCATGCCCTGCCTAATTTGGGAGCATCCCCAACCCTCTTGGCAAAATGGCTATCCCCATCTCTGTAAGGATTGCATTCTGTAGAGAGACACCCGGGCAGAGATTTAATCCAAAGAAAGTCTTGCCTCAAAGTTTAATAATGAAAGAGTAAATCTGAGTAAAATACCAAAATACTGTTTATAGATGCATGCTAGGAGCTTTTTTTATGTCTATCAACAACAACAACAACAACAACAACAACAAACAGAACCAGGAAACTCTACCACCATTTTTTTTTTTTTTAAGAATCGCTCTCCTTGAATTTTTTTTTTTTTTATGAGCATTAGTTTTGTAATCCTGTAAAATGCTCCAGAATGTCAGCTGAGAGCTGCTCGTTGTCACCCAGGTAGTAGAGCCACAGCAAGGCATTAAGAATACAATACTGTACATGAGTGTTGGTTGCCGGAGATCATTCAGCATCAGGTCTCAGCCACCATGCAGTCACTCAGCACTTCCTTTGGGGATGACCTAATGTAGGGAACAATACAGAACACATAAATGGATTTCCTCCCCTTTGGTGACTGGGCTGTCCCCATTGTGTATGTCTTTATGAGGCATTGAAAACTGGGAAGTGTCTTGACAAAGGGCCACTCTGGCCTCCAGGATCCAAGGCTCCTTCTCACTATTCTTTGTCCCTCAGATAAGTTCATAGATTGTTTTCTCCATACAACTGAGGCGCTGACTAAGCTCGGTGGCCACCACTGAACTGGGCACCAGTGATTGGACTGGCCAGTAGAGAGAGCCTTTGGGAATGTCCATTGATTGTCATAGAATAAACTGGTTCATGGGACCTCTGTGATTGGTCAAGAAGACTAAAGCTATGGGTGGGGGTGGCTTGGGGGCAGGATGTGGACTTTATATAGATACCAGGTCATGTAGAATAAGAGCTCAGAGTCGGAGTCTAGTTCAGTCATGGTGTTTTTGTCTAATATGTGTCAAGGACTGGGTTCTACCCCTCAGGTGAGAGAGAAACAGACACATTGAGGCAGTGAGAGACTGAGAGAGTAAGAGAGTCTAGAACAAACCCTCACTTTTTTTGTTCTATAACCAGAGGATGTTCTGTCCCTTCTTCCTAAACTAAGAGGAAGGAGGGGATTTGACAGCTCGCTCACAGTGCTTCCTGGGGACTAAGTGGGAGAGGAGCCGCCCAGCATAAAAGAGGTACTTCTGATCCACCCTGCCAGACAGACACCAGAGGCCACCTCGAGAGTTGCCCTGGAACTAAACTGAAACACAGAGGCGTTCATGGGCTCCATAAATATTTACTATGAGCAGAGCATTGTGAAAGAGGCAGATGTGTTTAAGACACACTCCCACACATCAAGGTTTTATCACTGCCAGATTTAAGCACACACAAGGTCTAAATGACTTCATCACAGAAAGGCCATTGTCTTGGATCCTGTTATATTGTATGGCTCTTTTCTTGAACATTCTCCGTCCGCCGCCTTGGCTCTGCCTTTGTTTCCTCTTCTAAGCCTGGGACACACTTGGCCAAGAAGCTGTTGTGTGTTCTTGTGAAGGGAACCTTCACCTCATGGCTCTTATGCCTTTGTCCCTTAGATGAGGGTGTCTCCCTGCTGAGACTGCAACCCCTCTGGGTGTCCCAAGAGTTCTCAGAGTGATTGTGTCGAGGCTTCTGCTGACCAAGCTGTTTTTGCTTCCTTGTTTTACGTAATTGCTGAGCATTGCTCTTCGAGACAAGACCCCATCATTCTTCAGTTACCCAATTCACTGAGTTCCCAGGCTGTGGAGATCTGTAATATCACCACCGGCTAGAAATTCACTAAATAAGAATGTCTAGACAAGGCGCCCAGTTAGGGCAAAAGGGTCCAAAGGTTGGTACCAGAGTCAGAGGCAGCCCCCTCAGTTGTTAGTGGTCCTACTGCGATGGGGATATAAAGTTGATTAATAAATAATAATAATATCTAAACTGAGCCAAGCGGTGGTGGCTCATGCCTTTAGTTTCAGCATTCAGGAGGCAGAGGAAGAGGTGGGTCTCTGTGAGTGTGAGGGCAGCCTGGTCACCTTGTAATTCCACAAGGGCATTTGAGCTTTTCTGACATCTTTTTCATTGTTCTGTAACTTCATCTTCCCAGAGGTCTCTGCAGTTCAGCTGAGCCTGACCAACTCTAGCTTCCACATAAACCATACTTTCTACTTTAGATCCTTGTTGATACTTTGTTGTTTTTATAATAGTATCCACACTACATTACTCCTCTGCGTTTTACCAGTCTGCTATCATCTGCCTTGTTTCTCTTTTGCCTGCTTATTGTTTTGTGCAAACAATCCAGGAGTTTTCAGTGTGTTCACAGTGTCCTTCAAGCCAAATTCCAGAACGTTCTTCACAAACCACTAAAGTAATCTTGGACTCACCAATAAATACTTTTCATTTATCAGCAGGGCAGAGGGAGTCTACATTGAAAAAAAAATGTTTCCATCATATTGGCCTGTAGGCAAGTCCGTGGGGACATTTTCTTCACTGATGATAGCTGTGGGAAGACCCAGCCTCCTGTGGATGGAATTATCCCTGGGCAGGTGGTTCTGGATTGTCTAAGAGAGCAGGCTGACAAGGCACGGGTTGTGAGCCAGTAAGCAACACTCCTCCATGTCCTTTCCTTCATTGCTTGCCTATAGATTCCTGCCTTGAATTTCCTACCCCGACTTAGCTCAGTAATGAACTGTAAACTATAAGCTGAAATAAACCCTTTATAAAACCTAACTATTACAGAAATTGACACCATAAACTGAGTATTTCAATGACAGACCCGACCATGCTGCCTTTGGGAGGATTGTAGTAGCATTTGGAACTTTGGGCTAGAAAAGCCATCAAGTGCTCAGAGCTCAAGAGGCTGTCTGTAGGAATTTGACAGATCATGCTGAGAGCAATGCAGAAAATGGTGGCTTGGACTGTGATGTTTCAAAGGGAAGCAAAGATTATCATCACACTGTATGATCTTTTGAACTGAGAATCTGTAGTTTCTGGTCAACCAGAACTGAAGAGTCAGGTGTGATTAACAAGAGACCTTCATCGTTGAGGTGAAATCTTCTAGAAAGTGTTTCCTCAGAGTCAGCACACAGAAGCTGTGGTCCAGAGAGGGCAGAGGGTGCCTCTCAAGCTGCCAGCCAAGCTCAGTAATGTGTTTGTGACACTGGTTTTGGTGGCATGAAGGCTGCAAAATTGAAGAGGCTATGCAGAGCCGCTGAGGCTTTGTGAGAGGCCAGGAGAAACCACTGGTGAAGGTGCAGTCTCAGTTGCCATAGGAACCCCAAGATTGAAGGGTCCTGGAAAGAAACTAAGGCTTGACACTGTAGAGCAGGATCTGAGTTCCCCTGGAGAGGTCACTAGATCATTGGTGCAGGTGCAACTCCAGTGGCAATGGAGACCCCAGCATTGTCAACACCAGGGAATGTCTCCTCTCCTTCCCTCCCCTCCCTCTCCTCTGTCTTCCCCTTCTCTTCCCCTCCCTTCCCTTCCCTCCCATCTTCTCTACTCTCCTCCTCTGCCTTTCCATTCCCTCCCCACTTCTCTTCCCTCGCTTCTCTTCTCCTTTCCTTCCCCCTCCTTTCCCTTTTCTTTCCTCCCCTCTCCATCTCGCCTCTTTTTTTTTTCCTTTCATTTGTGCAGTACTAGGAGTTGGACTCAGGACCCGACACATGTCAAATACTTTTCCTTTGAACTGAGATATATCCACAGCCCTTATCAAAAGCTATTCACTTTGAGACTTGAATCTATCAGTTTCCCAGGTTGGTGTGTATTTGAAGTCCTCCTGCCTCAGCTTCCTGAGCTGGGATGAGGCCAGCACCTGCACGGCAGATGTATCTTCTTACTCTTTCCCACCTTTTGGAACATGTCAGTGTTTAATTTTAAGGAACCTTTGTTTACCTTTCTCATCTTTTGTGGTCTAATTCAAGCTCATGAAGATGTAGAAGGTTCCCATTAGAATTTTTGTGACTTATATCCTGTTAGGTATTCAATCAACTTTGAGTTAATTTTTTTTTTTTTTACATCATTTAAAGACCCAGCCTTGCTATGTGAGACTTGGGTACCTAACCCTCCAGAATCATTTACTGAATACTCTTTTTTCCATATTGAGTCTTCTTGGCAGTCTTGTTGATGACCAACTGATGACTACAAGCATATGGCTGGACTTGTGGACTGGGCTGGCTCCCCGTGCATCCATCCATAAGGCACATCTTGATGTTTTCATTACCATCCTGCTTCAGTGAGTTGTGAATTTGAGAAATGTGACATCCCTAACTTTGTTCTTTATTTGAAAGATTATTTGGGCTCTTGTGGTTTGCCTTGCATTCTCTTGCATATGAATTTTGGGATCAGTTTGTCAATTTCTGCCAAAAAATAAAAATAAAGGAAAGAGAAATCCAGCTGGAGTTCTGATGGACCATGTCCTGAGTCTGTAGATCAACACAGGACTTGCCATCTTATATTGTTGTCCTCATTTAAAAAACATGAGATGTTTTCCCATTTACTTATATATTCTTTGATTTTCTTCAGTGGTGTTCTGTGGTTTTTAGTATCTTTCTTGCATGTATTTCGTCCAATTTTTCTCCTCAATATTTTATTCATTTTGACATTATGTTTTAGTGGAACCAAGTTCTCAATACCGCCTTTGTGTTGTCCATTGTTGGTGCATAAAATAAAGTTGATACTTTCATAGTGATCTCTGGAGCTCTGACACTCTCCCTTTGTTCATCCCCCACTTTCTCTTTTTTTTCTTTCTGTGTGCATTCTTGGATAATTTTTCCTTTCTCTGACCAGTATCTACTCCTCCTCCTCTTCCTTCTCCTCCTCTTTTTCCTCTTCTTCCTCCTCCTCATCATCTGACAATAGAAGCAGCTTTACTTTTTCTCTCTCTAATCTAATACTCTGTACTTAAATTATTATATTTTTAACAGTGTGTGCGCGCGCGCGCACGTGTGTGTGTGTGTGTGTGTGTGTGTGTGTGTGTGTGTGTGCATGGTAGCATATGCCCGTAGAAATCAGAAGCAGGGGTCAGGTTCTCCTGAAGCTGGAATTATAGGCTGTTGTGAGCTGTGCAATGTGGGGTGAGGGTGAACCAGTCCTCTGGAATAACACCATGTGCTCTCAATTATTAAGTCAATTCTCTACCCCTTTGTCCTTTCTTCTTGCTAGAGGCAAACTTGGTGGCTAGAACCTCCCATTCAATGCCACTTAAAGTGGCAAGAGTTTCTCACCTGAGGCCTCAGGTTGTCTCTTCTTCACCATCGGGGGTGATGTGACTTGCTCTTTCCTGTACTCTGAAAAGGTTGTGCAAGTTTACTTCTGTTCTTGTTTGCTATGTTATTTTAAATCCTTTCCATGTCTTCTTCTGGTTGTTGAACATCAGACATTTAGAGTGATATAGTATGGCCAGCACGGAGCTCAGCCCCTCTGTCCCAGGATTTCTTGTTTTATTGTGGAACGCTATATATTTTGTTTTGAAAGTCTACAAATAAATCATATTTGTAGCTGCTAACTTTTCGTTGGCTCATGTTCAGTAAGCCTAAGATCAGGCTGAGAATGCCTGACATGTCTTAGATCAACAATTAACCCAGAAGCCAGGATGCTCTGTGCCTGCTTATTGAGACATACCTTCAATCATCCAGGAAGAAGGTTACTAATGATCGATAAAGTTTACTTCCCAATTTTTAGAAGCTCTCAGGTCCCCCCAGCAGTAAGATTCTAGGGTCTTTTCAGGCCTTTTTGGACCCGTTTATAGTTTTAAAAAGCACCTTTTCTTGAAACCCAGCAGCACACTGGCATTGTTCAGAGACTGTCTATACAACTCTCTCCCTACATTTCCTTTCGTGTTTTTTCTCTTGTTGGAGAAGGACCGTGGGTTGAGCCCAGAGCTTGCACACTGTTTAGTGAATGCTCTACAGCTAGCCACGCCTCCAGCCCTACAGATAGCCACGCCTCCCATGCTCCAGCCAGCCACCTTCCAGCCTCCAGCTAGCCACGCCTCCATCCCCTTTGCTTCGGCACCATTATCAGGTGTTGAACTGAACCACTGCCCCGGCAGCCATAGTATAAGCAACCTCTAGGGATATTTTTAGACAATGCCCTTGGGAGTCAACTTATTCATATTTTGGTAACAAAGTCTTCTGGTATATATGTAATTTTGAGAGAATAAATAAAAATCTTTAAAAGAAACTAATAATATTAAAACCTGCCTTATTTAGCTTAGTATAGTTAGACCTTTATCATCCAGTGTTTTAATCTTTGTGAGTTCAAGCAAGTATAATTCAAAACTATTTGGGGGGAAAACGTGTATCAGTACGGACTATGTACAGATTCTTTTCATGCAATTACTCCATAAATAACAAAGTTGAAGCAGTGGTTATTGGTTGTTCACGGTGTCCAGGGAACTGCAAACGCCCCAGAGATGCTATATAGCATGGGTTTAACGAAAGGGACTTGAGTATTTTTGAGTGCCATTTGGGGGTGGGGCTGCTTCTGGGAAGAATTCCTTAAAAACTACCAAGGAATGACTATATACCTAGCCAATATGACCCATGTAGAAGATCCCTAATAGGCATGTCTATTTGGGTCTTCCAAATGCATAACATAACAGCACATATCAATTTATTTAATGCTTTTTCTTTGGGGGGAGACAACTAATCTATTTTTATATTTCACAAAATTAAAAGATTCTTTGTTTGAATTGTCCTAGACATACCAAAAGTTTTCCAATAACTAAATGTGGTTTCAGTCAATTTTTTTAACCTTTATTTTTATTTTGTTTATTGTTTTGCCTTTGTATGTGTGCAGCATATATGTATGCAGCACATGTATGCAGTGCCTACAGAGGTTGGAAGAGCATCTGATCCACTGGGGCTGAAGTTACATGCAGTTGTGAGTTATTCTGTGAGTGCTGGGAATCAAACCTGTGTCCCCTGGAAGAGCAGAAGGGCCTATTACAGCTCAGCCATCTCTCCAGACCTGACACTTCAGTTTTGAATTTTAAATTAATGAAAATTCAATTAAGCTTTACATCAAAGTCCCAGTAGCTGCTAGCCATAGTTCAAGTACACCACAGCCCGGCTATAGACAGCTCAGACCCCCGGGGCAACCTTCGTAGGTTCCTGCTTGAGTTGGCAAGGAGCTTGGCTGACAGAGAGCAAGCAGTAAGTGTTTGTTGGGTCGATTAAATGAAGCAGCTGAGACCCAGTCAGGTTAAATGATGCGCTCAGCAATTCCAAGATTCTAAAGTGTAGAGATATAAACTAGAAGCAGGCTCCCTGCCAAACGGCGAAGCCCTAAAATAGGATCCAGTGTTTGTGTTTCCTAAAGCAAACCAAGACTTGGATAGCAAGCGATCTTTCTGAAATGTTAGCAAGTCTACGTGGTTTCCGGGAAGAATTCATGAGATACCTTACCGGAGTCTACATGGCTGAGGGAAGAGGGTGCAGCAGTGACAGAGAAGAGGTCCCGATGATTTTCCTACAGAGCCCCACTTTAGTCCTTTCGGGAATGCAGTGTAAGAGTCTGAACTGCAGCTCTCATTTAAGAAACTTGACTCTCGAACTGCGCTAAGGTCTGTGCCTTAGCAGCTGTGATCCCAGAGTGTTGTGGGTCTTCCTGCAAGAGGAAAGGCTGGAGTTTACTACCTCCCTGGGAGAGTAGGAACTTCTTACCCATTCTCTTAGAGCTGAGGCTTTACGGGCTGGAGAAAGGGGCATGCATGCCAGTCTAGTCTATGCTGGGGAAAGATAAGATTCATGAAGCTGCGTTGTTCAGGAGCTTGATTTGCTGCTGCTCCTGCACTGCAAGAGTTGAATTGAGAACTCTTCCCTTTAACCAACCCCTTTGGCGTGGATGAGGGAATGGAAGACCGCCATTGAGTAAGCACACTGTTAGTAAGCAGGAGGCAAATCTTTTTTATTTACAAATCTGTACTGTTTGATTATAAGATTTCATCACATACAATTGAAATGAAAATGATGGCGAGAGAAGTCATTTTAAGTAAATAGGACCTATTAAAATGAAATACCTTGTATAAAGCCTTTCTAACATCTGGCAAGGCTATCCCATTCATCTGTTGATCTGTCTGCTTGTTTAGCTTTTGGAATTTACAATTATAAAGAAAACATTACTATGTCATAATGGATACATCTCTCACAAAAGAACACCAGACAAAGGCTACTTGGATCAGCTGGTAAGGCTCCAGGGAAGTTTGAAGATCTGCGATCAGATCCTGCAACCCCACATCAAGCCAGGTGTGGAGGTGTGTGTCTGTGATCTCAGTACTCTCACTATGAGTTGGGAGGCAGAGCCAGGGTCACCCCTGGAAGATCTCAAGACAAGAGAAGACCTGGAGAACAACAGAACAGATTTTATCTCAAATAATTCGGACAATGACAACCAGCAGCAGAAGCTGCCACATGTGTGTGCCTTACAAACTTGCACATGTGTGTGCCTTACAAACTTGCACATGTGTGTGCCTGTACAAACTTGCACATGTGTGTGCCTTACAAACTTGCACATGTGTGTGCCTGTACAAACTTGCACATGTGTGTGCCTGTACAAACTTGCACATATGCCATGCATGCATGCACGCAAAGATAAATAAATGTTCCTTCCCAGGGACCACATAGTCACCCCCTCTAATTCATACATCCCCACGAACTCTGGATGTTAGTCTCTTTAGTGTAATTGAAGGGCTTAATATCATGCAAAATTCTCACTGTTTCAAGAAACCTAGACAAAATTGTGGAGGGACCCACCTTCTGCTGTTCGGTCACATTCTTTAAAAACTTATTTTAACAATATCAAACTCAAGTTCTGATTTATGCAAATACTGCATGCTTTGATGTGAGGAACCTGAGAGATTTCCTTGGATGAATCAGATGGTGGTGAGGGCTGAAGGGCTATTGTATGCTAAACACAGAACTAACCACATTGACAACTGACTACTGAAAAGAGGTGTTTCCTTGGGGAACAGAATGGCACTCCCCCCGCCCCCACCAGTGGCAAGGGATCTTGAAGGCTGTTGAGCTAGAGGTTATTGCAACCATTACTAAAGGCACTGACTGAAATGGCAGGTATTAATGGATGTCCGAGACATTCAGGGGTGCTGCATGTAACTCCTGCTAGGGCCCGAGACACCTGTAGGCTGCACAGGCATCCTTCGTGATCTTCTCCGAGTTAAATGAGTGCTTGCTTCTTCAGCTGTTTAAATGAATCTTTTGATTCCTAGCATGAGCTAAAAATAACGCAATGGCACGCTCTTAAAATAAATGGTTGTCTTTTTAGCATAATTGAGGATATCAGTATCGCCCCAATTTCTCACTTATTTCAAGGATACCTAGACAAAAAAACATCTACTACAGAAGGGTGGATTCTGCAGATTGGACTAATTTGCTAATATGGTTTTAGAGCAATAAATATTTTATAACCTCAACTTGACATAAAAATCAGGCTTGACAAGGTTTACTGAAGTGAAGATACTTCACAAAGAAGCTTTCGGCATGGTGCAGGCCTGATTCTCAAGGAGAAACCAGCTGATTGCAATTACGGTGTATGTTTAGAGATAAGTCCCTGTCTTTGTGCTGTACACTTTTGTCTCTTTTGCTGAAATTGTGTGGAGTGTGTTCCTGACCCATACTCCTCAGTTGGTGGTAAAGCCCAAGTGTGAGGCCAACAGCTGCCCTCACATTCTGTCCACATGGATGACTTAAAGAGAGAAACCCAGATACGAGAGCTAGTTTTAGGAGTGAGAACACACTTTGAAAATACACAGAAAGAGAAAGATGCTATGGTTGCTTTTTGAGTATTTTCATTAATTTAAAAAAGTATTTTACTTATAAGGAACAGAGAATAAATAATAGTAGGCCAATTCTGAGAATATTCCTTTTAATTTAAAAGCTCACAAATTTCCTTGACTATGGATAAGCATAACATTTCTCTAGCTTTGAAAATATGGACACTATCAACTCTTTATTGAAGCAAATCAAATATAATTTAAGGGTTTTATGAGACTGTGGATAAAATTACACCTTCACGTGCAAAGCAAATATTAACACAGGCATCCTTCAGCCAATCTCCCCAAGGACTTTATTGTTCTACATAAATGAATTTTTCTAATAGCTAAAGTCCTTTAAAACAGAAATAAGCTTAGAAAGGAAGCGTGCTTTCCTGTCTTCAGTCTTGTTACATATTCATTTGCAGTGGTACACATATCTCTCAGGTACTTTCCGGGGACATGCTCAAAGCCTTTTGACTTTTGTGGTGATTTAGGAACCTAGAGCAAGAGCCACATTGCAGCAACAGTTTTGGCATGACGTGTCCAGAAGTTCAGTGCACAGGACCACCTGGGAGCTTGTCAGCAGTGTGAATTTTCAGGACCTGTCAAAGACTGATGCCACCAACTGGAGAATTAGAGTTTAAAACCAGGGTTCAGCCAGGTTCAACCATCCTAAGCACTGTACTAAGGCTGAGTGTTAGGCTACACAGCTTAACTATGCAGAGATAGACACTTTTCAATGTTTTATTCATTTGTCCCTTCAGTGGGAACTGTGCCAGGATCTCTGAGACTCTGGAAGGGTCACAGTAACCACGGGGACATGAGATTTCTGTCAGATGAGATGGGCTTACCTGGGGCAGTCACCTACTGCCCAGAAACCACTCCTTCAATCTTTCTTTACTCCCCCTCATCCTCATCCTCATCTGGGACCACATCCCATCTGCAAAGGAAGTGTGTCTACAGCATCAGCTCCCAGGCCCTGAGCAGCATTTAAACCACTTCTGCCTAATGAGTCATTTCCTTAGAACAGTGCACAGTGCTGATTGTGTGATGACAACACAGGCTGATTGTGGGAAGGTTGGAAGATTGTAAGAGTATGGAATGAATAACTTGCATTGATCAGGAGAGCACTGTCAATGCCAGGATCTTTTAAAAATGTTTCAATACATTCAAGTATAAGCATAAAAAATATAGATACAATACGTTTTTAAGTTTTCTATCATTTTGCAGCAGTGTGTTTAGGTGCCATGTACTCAAATCCTGATCACTGTGTCAGATGTGCATGGCCACAGCATGCTCATATCTATTTTATGCCCATGTATGTGTGCATAGGTGCACGTGTGTGCATGATCACAGCTTCCTCATACCTATTTTATGCCTATGTATGTGTGCACAGGTGCATGTGTGTGCACGTGTGTGTACGTGTGTGCACGTGTGTGTACGTGTGTGTATGAGTGTGCACGTGTGTGCACGTGTGTGCATGTATGTGCACGTGTGCATGGCCACAACATCCTCATACCTATTTTATGCTTATTTATGTGTGCACAGCTGCATGTGTGTAAATGTGTGCATGGTCACAGCATTTTCATACCTATTTTATGCCCATGTACATGTGCATAGGTGTGTGTGCATGCAGAGACCAGAGGAGCTTATACATGTTCTCCTATGTAACTCTTTTCATGATTCTTTTGGGATTGTCTTGCACTGAAGCAGAGCTGAGCTGGTGACCAGCAAGCCCTGGTGTGCCTCCTGTCTTTGCCTATTACAGCTCTGAGGTGTCAAGCACATGTATGGTCAGTGACACTTGGCCTTCCGTCTAAGTGCAGTGATTTGAAACTCATGCCTTTATGCTCATGCGGCAAACTCTCATCAGATGAGCCATCTTCTCAGCCTCATGCATTTTGCTTTTTCTATTACATCAGCTTTCTGATTCTGACAAATAACAGTACACGCTGCATGCTTGGACATTTCTGATGATTTAAAGGCTCCTTTTGATAGCATGACTTGGTTTCTTATTTACAAACTCTTAGAAATTCATTTTAAGTAATTACAGAAAACATAAATATTCCTGAGTTCAAAGACACAACAGTGTGAGTAAGAATGAAGATTGGGTCAGACTATTTATAGAGATTAAAATTGCTTGTTATTAAAGCTTTATAATTGAAATACATTTCTTTACTCAGAACATGGATATTTGATCCAGAAAAAGACAAAACTGATTAACCAACTTCTAAAATATCTATCAAATTCTTATTGGCTTGGGTTTTACAGACCTACTTGAAAACCCTGTATGAATGACATATACACATATACATGTCTATATTTTTACATATGTACATACTTGTACATGTATGTGAAAACAAAATAATTTTTTTAAATTGGGGAAACTATTAAAGTCTTAATGACCTTGGTAGCTTTAAACTATTTAAATAGAAACAGCAAAGGAAAGAAGAAAAATGAAATAACGCACTACCAAGAGAATAAATTGCTGATCGTAAAGACCCACTTTCAACAGAATGAATTACAATATGCAGAGACGTCCGTTAAATTGACTCCTGGCAAGCACAGCCTGTGGTTGATAAGCTGGAAGGCCAAGGAAGCAACCATGAGCCTCTGGAGGCTGGCTGACTTCCTCAAGGCAGCTGGCCCAGGGATCATAGCACCTCCACACATGCCTGTCTCCCTAGTTACACCCTACACCCCTGAAAGTCCTCTCTTTTCCTCATCTGTTGATGGTCCTTGCTAGGACCTATAGGTAGTAGCAACCTTTGGTTCTTGGTCCTTCCTCTGAATGTATCCAACAGAGATCAGTATCCACAGGGATACAACAGAGAATGTATCCACAGCGCCAGTGCACATGGGCAGAGCTGCACCAGTGTGAATTCAGTACTTACACTCAATTAAGGATGGAGGAAGAGAGCAAAGCCAGGCCTGTCTTTGCTGCTCTCAGAAAAGCAAAACAAGCAAGCAAGCAGACAGACAGCACCTCCTAACAGTTTCATTCTGCACCACTCAGTGGATTCAGACAAGGGTGGGTCTTTTCTCAATCCCCTCTTTCTGTGGTCATTAAGCATATCATTGCCGGCTGTCACTCTTCTAGTGAAAGAATTTTAAGTGGGGAACAAAGTGTGGGGAGAGCTGTGCAGAACCCCTAAATGAGGTCACTAATTAAAACGACAGGCCATCTTTCTCAAACATCTGGACTCATCCTTAGCATATTTGGAGTGTGGCACCCCCTCCCCCCCCAGGATCTGTAATTGTGTACTGAGTCATGTACCTCACCATTCACATCTCTTTGGGAGAAGGAGGATGGCCTACCAGGAGAATAGTATCTGTTGAGTTGCTGTTCTGGTGGCTCCCCAGGGGCCCTGACCTCTTGCCCAATGCCTAATGTACCTGGTCATGACATCTGCTTCACATTATCTGTGCTGGAGAGATGGATAACACGGGTGAGCAGGGATATCCATGAATGTGACAGGGAGCTCTCAACTCCCTGTGCTCTGCAGTAGGTAAACGGTGCTAGGAGAAGCAGGCAGGAGAGTGGGGTGCTAGCAGGAGGGATGATAGATCACAGGGGAACAGGATGGTTCTAAGAAGGTGCGGGATAGATACATCCCTCATTCTAGGGTGTACTGCTTGCTCGAAAGCCTGGGCTGTCATAGCCTCTCCATTTTCTTTTCCCTCTTTTCTCCTCTCTCTATCACCTCCTCAGCCAGCAAGGTGTAGGCAAACATCTATTCATTTGCCAGCCATCTCCTCGTCCCTTATATTAACATTTTAGTTGATTGTCCTACACGCATATTTTTTTAAAAATCCATGAATTAATCAACTAATCATTCATTAGTTATGTTTTGTTTTCTGGCTTCCCTTGGGTGCCTCCTGTCTGAATTATGTGTGATAATGGTCCTGCTTGTAGAGATGGGTCATTGCTTCTTTATCTCCTGGGTCTTCGTGCCTGTGGCATAAACAAAGGGGTCCCCACAGGTGCAGCCACTAAAAGCAGAGTCTAATTATAATAGGACACACAGATCTACAGTGTCCCCTTCCTGCTCCCCAAATGTGGGCAAGGCCTTTGTGAGGGGGAGGTGATCATGTTCTGCAATTGTGTAATTAGCTTTGATGAGAGTCTGGTTAGTCTATGTATGCCAGAGTCACAGAGGGAAGGGGATTATTATTATTATTGTTATTATTATTTATTAAATATTTTTCCAGTCCAGTCATTATCCCCCTCCCTGTCTGCCCTCTGACTGTTCCTCATCCCATTCCTCCTCCCCTGTCTCCAAGAGGATATCCCCACTGCTCTCCACCCCACCCCACCAAACTTCCCCACTCCCTGGGGCCTCCAGTCTCTTGAGGATTAGATGCATCTTCTCTCACTGAGGCCAGACCAGGCAGTCCTCTGCTGTATATGTGTCGAGGACCTCATATCAGCTAGTGCATGCTACCTGATTGGTGGCTCAATGTCTGAGAGATCTCAGGAGTCCAGGTTAGTAGAGACTCCTGATCTTCCTATAGGGTTGCCCTCCTCCTCAGCTTCTTCCAGCTTTTCCCTAATTCAACCATGGGGGTCACCAGCTTCTGTCCATTGGTTGGGTGTAATTATCTGTATCTGACTCTTTCATCTGCTTGTTTGATCTCTCCAAGGGCAGCCATTCGAGGCTCCTGTTTGTAAGCACACCATAGCATCAATAATAGTGTCAGGCTTGGAGCCTCTCCTTGAGCTGTATCCCAATTTGGGCCAGTCACTGGACCTCTTTTCCTTCAGTTTCTTCTCCATTTTGGTCCCTGCAGTTCTTTTAGACAGGAACAATTCTGGGTCAGAGATTTTGACTATGGGATGGCAGCTCCATCAGGGAGGGGATTCTTTAGCACACACATTTCTGTATAGATGAACTTTGATGTTAAGATGATGCACAGCTTCCCAGCTTCCACCACATTTCTGCGGTGATGCCCAAATTATTTAAATGTCAAACAAAGATCATGAGAAGGGACATAAGTTTAGAAAGAAAACGGTTAATACTGAAGTATGGGACAAATCAAGTCAGCCAACACTGGCAGGGAAACAAGTCTATTGAACATGGGAAGCTTTGCTTGTAACTGAGCCACATTTGCTGTCTCCCATACAGAGCTATGCTCAAGATTCAGATCTGATTACCAAGCTCATATAAATACCATTTTGCAGGCTCATGTATATAACGTGCCAAGCAAGACCAAAGATAGTAAACCGTCCTGGTGTAATTGTGTTATTCCACCAGGGAGCTTCAGGCCCTATAGCATTACAGGGTTTGTGGTAATCTTTAGAGGGTTCAAAATTTTATAGTGTCTTTTTCTGTTCAAATTCAAAGCATTTACTCCTGGGGCTGGAGAGATGGCTTAGTGGTTAAGATCACTGGTTGCTCTTCCAGAGTTTCTGGGTCTGATTCCCAGCACCCACACATGGCAGCTCACAACCATCTGTAACCCCAGTTTCCGGGAATCTGACACTTCCTTTGCAGGTGCTGCTCGTATGGTACACAGACATAGTTGCAAGAAAACTCTCATATACATAAAATAAAATAATTTTAAAAATTTCAACACTTCAAAACATTTACTCCCATGGAAAAAATAATAATTAAAGAGTACATTTAGGATCCAAAAATCCAAGAACATTTAAGAGTTTTTTCAAGAGTTGACTTTGTGGCTCCCACCTGGACCTTGTGGTCTTTCAAGGTAATAAAGGGTTGGCTGACCTGCCCATGAAAATAAAATCATCATCCTGTCAGCAGCTCCAGATGTCCCTAGTGAGTGTCAGTCTCACTGTGTGCCATACAGAATTCCCACCGTGCCTTGTGACTTGGATAAATGTAGTTGAGAGAAGAAAGGTACATGCTTGACTAGAAGGTGGATACAGCAACAGGCTTGACAGCCACCACCAGGACAGGTGACAAAGGGCAACAGAGACATAGTTGGGGTGCTGTTCAACATACATGCCTCAGTTACTTAATCACCCAATAAAAACCAGAACTCTGATCATATCTCCCATACCAACAATAAGATTCAAGTGATAATCAAATCCATCTAGGTCCATGGAACTGTGCATGGATGCCGTTTCTGTGAGCACTGAAGGATGGCTAACACCAACAGAGGTAACATAAGACAAGATACACATTAAGTCCAGAAATACACTTTTATAAAGTGTAATATAGATACTTTCTGTATAAGGACACTAAAAGATTTTCTTGTGTGCATAATCATTCATTCACTATAGTAAAACCTACTTCACACTCCAGAAATATTTGGTGACCGGAGGCACCCTGCATCATTTTAATCAAAACCCAAATCCTCCAAGAAGCTGTCAGGGCCACTTAAGGAAGGTAGTTCTGGCCTCTGTTGAGGATGCTGTGTTTCTACATTCCTAACTGAAGTTCAGACAATGTGGTCACACAGAAACAACATCCAACACCACCACCAAACAGGTGGTCAGTTCAACACGAAGGCTGATGTGGTGTTATGGGTGAGGTAGACTGCTAATTAGTGCCAAGTAGCTATTTGAGAGACTAATTAGGAAAACCACCTTTTAATTGCTATGTTAATTTTTATTGGAAATACGCTCACCATCTCTTTACAGTACACTTGTAAGAAGTGGGTCTCTGTGTGTGTGTGCAGCTGTCTGTGGAGGAAGTGTCACTTACAATTTCAGATTAATTGGCAAATTAGTAAGCTTGACAAACACTATTAATATGGCTCAGAGGCAGGGAGAAATGTCTTCTCAGCCTTAGGACAGTCAAGACACAGCAGCAGCCCTTGTGGTCTGGGGACCTCAGAACGGCAATGCACCAGCCATTCCAACTGGTACTTGGTACCTGGCTGTTTCTGAGGCAGAATACATAGGGCAGGAAAGGTCTAACACACAGTGGGACTGACACTCACTAGGGACATCTGGAGCTGCTAACAGGATTGTGATTTTATTTTCGTGGGCGGATCAGCCAACCCTTTATCACCTTGAAAGACCACAAGGTCCAGGTGGGAGCCACAAAACCCAGTATCCAGCATCGTGGGGGAGAGGGAGCCTCACTCCCAGGCTGGGACTCCAGTCATTCGACATTTATTTTTCCTTTCAGAATGTATCTGACCGAGAAATAGAGGGTTGAGGGTGATGGCGGTGGATTACAACAGTAACATTAAAGCCCAGTGTCTACTTTTGAATTTTAACTTTTAAAGCTCCGCTATATGGAGACAAGGCTTCACATACGGTAATCCACCATCCTAGCCCTCAACTCATGGCAGTCAGTACTTTAGCTTCAACCTCCCCTCTGCTGAGATTTTAGGTGTGAACGTTTTCCAATACCTGATTTAGATACAATCATGTCTGTGCATGTGTGAGCGTGTTTATGTGTGTTCAGCTGAGCATGTACATATGTGGCAGAAATTTCCCTATCCAATCTATTTGCAGCAGGAAATATGATTGGATAGAAAAGAGGGAGGCGGAGCTAAGGGTGGCAAAGAAAGAGACACGGAGAGAAACGCAGGGAGAGCAAGGAGGAAGGCAAAATGGCAGAGGATGTAGACCCGTGTGGTTTCAAGTAAATAGGTAGATATGAAATCTAAAGGTTAGGGAAATTGGAATAACTTTCTAAGTTGTATGGGCATCTTGTGTATTGAGATTTTATTGATACACACACACACACACACACACACACACGATATATATATATATTTCATTGGTTAACTTTAAGCATCTAGAGTTTTGATTTACGATGTTACCAGAAGGTGGGTCTACTAACAATGGGGAGGTTATGGCTATGAAGGAACTAGGGGCTTCAGGGTTGAGAGAACCAGAGCTGGAAGCACAGCGACTGGTTGCTATGGAGACAAGCTAGAGAGAGTAGCCTGGTGGAACCAGCTTGGGAGCTCCGGCCTCACCGGAGAGCTTGCCGAGACAAAATAGGTTTAGTGCTGGAACATGGCAGCTAAGCTGGGAGCAAGCCAGACACCTCATTTCTAATACCTCCCACCACACACATATATGCACCAGTGTAGGCAAGAGGGCAATGCCTGAGGCATTATCTGCCTTGTTATCTCTGAGATGGGATCTGCCATTGATCAGGAGCTTGATAAGTAATTGAAGCTGGTTTACAGTGTGCCCATTCATCACCCTCCCCCCCAACAATGGGATTACAGGTTCATGCCACCACAGCTGTCTCCTTTACATGGGCTCTGACACTCAGGTCCTGCCACTTGCATAGCAAGTAAGTCCTTTACTTGCCAGCCTCCAGGCACAGCATTTTATATCGAGAACTAGTATGTCTTCCGCAAGACAGTTGTCATGAAGGATTCCTGTTGTGGTCACATTTAAGTAACTAGCAAAATCGATGAATTCTCACTCTGGGCCAGCTTCTTCCTGTTCTGTCCATCATAACTAGTTATGAGTAGAGTGTTCTGGGCTCCATCACTTCTCTGCTTTCCCTGACTTTCGCCATCTCTCTGAGTCCTGAGCTTAACAGAGGATGTCTTCTGCCTTTGTAGGGAGCACAAAGGCCATGTCTCACCAGGCTTGCTTTCTTCCCAGAACTCTCATTCAAGGACTCTGGACTGCACATCCTAAAAGGATGCTTCTTATCTTGTTTGACTTTGAAAGACCTTCAAAGGACAGTTCTGACCCATACAGAGCAGAGTCCTGAGACAAGGCGTTCAAGCTCAAAGACAAGGCGTTCAAGCAGGAAGAGAGCTGTTTTCCACGCCCATGATTTTGATCACAGCCCAGGTCTAGACTGTAGGCGACTACAGCTCATCCCTACCACTCTGAGGCTCAAAATCTCTGAGGCAGAATTTCTCCCCAGCAGCGTCGTGACTTCTGCTCTGTACCGTCACATCAGGCTGAATCTTTCTCTGAGAGCTATTTTAAAAACAAATTCAGATATTTGATGTGCCCATTAAGCTATGTCTATAATATCCATACACAAAGTGTTTAAGAACTTCAATTTTTTTAAAAATGGAAACATCATTTCCCCTTCCCTGTCCTCATTTGACTCTTTCCATGCCTCCTAGACCTCTCAAATCTGTGGCTCCTTTTCTCTTCACTGTTGTCATACAACCTGCTGAGTCTGTTCAGTGTTGCTTATAAGTGCAAGATTTCACAGCTGACCATTTGGTATTAGATAGCCAATTATGGGACTCATCTCTGGGGAAAGACTCTTTTTCCGATTCTCAGGAGTCCTTAGTTGCCTGTAGTTCTTTGTCAGGGGTGGGTCCTTGTGTTATCTCTCCCTTCCACGTTAACATGTCTGTTGGTGTTGTGGGTCTTGTTTAGGTAGTCATATTGATTTGGTGTCTGCATTTTGACCAGTTTCACTCATACAGTTCTATGTATAAAATAACATCATGATTTTGTATCCAGAAAAGCAAACACCATCACCACTCACCGAATGATGCTTTTGATAAAGCCTAAAAGAAACGAGTCTGGAAGGAATTATATTTAAATGACAAAACACCAACACACCTTCTTGTCCATGTTCTACTGAGGGACAGACAATCTGTCACTAGCCATCTCCATGTTTAACATCGCAGGTTTCAAGTTACCACTGCTCTGTTAGTTCTAGAAGTGCATGTTGGAGCTCCCTGAGTTGGAGTCATACGTAGTTGTGAGCTCCCCCACATGGGTCCTGGAACTGAATTTGGATCCTGCACAAGAGTGATATATGGTCCTAATTGTTGAACTATCTCTTAAGTGTCATATCAGGTGTTTAAAAAATATATAATAATTATCATCCATTCCTTAATATTGGTAAGTTTTAAAAAGATTTTTTTTTTTTTTTGCACATATGAATGTTTGCCTGCATGTGTGTCTGGGTACCACATTTATAC
This sequence comes from Arvicanthis niloticus, assembly GCF_011762505.2. NCBI lineage: Eukaryota > Metazoa > Chordata > Mammalia > Rodentia > Muridae > Arvicanthis > Arvicanthis niloticus. The sequence continues at coordinate 3,701,346 of NC_047673.1, forward strand.
AGCTCCGATGGATGCAAGAATAGGGCATCATATCCCCTGGAGCTGGAGTTACAGATGGTTGTGAGCTGTCTTATGGGTACCCAGAACTAAACTAAACTCAGGTTATCTGAAAGAGCAAATAGTGCTCTTAGCCACTGAGACATCTCTTCAGCTCCCAACATTGAACATGACTGGTTTATCCCACGCCTGCTAGAAGCTAGAATGAACAGAAATACAAATCCAACATGCACCTCTAGAACTAACTAAAGCATGTCACCTGGTAACTGGGATTGGGCACAGTGGGCAGAAAGCAAGGATTTGCCCAGTACTTCCTATCTTGGCTTCTGCTTCCCTTGCTTGTTCACCAACTCCTTGGGTAAAGTCCCATCTTTCTTTGTTTTGCATGTGGACTTTGCTGTAAGGTATGAAGGGAATCTTTAGTGGGAGGTACTCACTCTGTAGGGTATAGGAATGGGTAACCTTGCAGCGGGCGCTTGATTCTCAGAGCTAGTAATTCCTGGATGTAGCAGTTCTCATGAGCTCAGCCTTTTCTGGAGCCAGAGCTGTACTATTAGGGCATGAAAACAAACAAAATAGCATATGACTTTTTTTTCCTAAAAAATAAAAGTGTGTGTGTGTGCTCACATGTGTGAGTGTGCATGTGTATGCTTGTATGTATGTGCATGAGTGTATGTGCACACATGTGTATGTGCATGTACATGTGTGTGCGCATGCATGCACACATGTGTATGTATATGTTCCTGTGTGTGTGTATATGTGTTTGTGCCTGTGCATGTGTGTGTGCATTGTGTATGTGTATGCATGCATGTGTGTGTGTCTGTGCATGTGTGTGCATACATGCATGTGTATGTATGTGTGCCTGTGCATGTGTATATGTCTGTGTGTGTGCACACATGTTGCGTGTGCATGTACGTGTGTGTGTGTGTGTGTGTGTGTGTGTGTGAGAGAGAGAGAGAGAGAGAGAGAGAGAGAAGGAGCACCCTCCCTTCAGGCTCTTCTGGCCATGAAGATTAGTGAAACACCACCATTTAATTCTCAATGTGATTTTACATCATGTTGTGTGGCTTTGAATTTTTGGTAACATATCTACGAATAAGGCTAAACAGAAGCGAAGAACGCTAAATTGATCTGCGCAGAACATCCCAGCAATCTTACCCCAGGGAGTTCCTCTCTTAAGCAGAATTTGGAGGCCTGGTTTCTGCTGCTTTTGAAGCCATAAAATGATGTAAGATGAGCAAGCTGGACAAAATTTGGGAGTCCTGGGTCAGGCATGCCACTGTTGGACATGCAGCTTAAAACTCATCACAGGAAAAATGTAGATTGAAGAGGAGCGGATACAAGGAAAGCATTAGCGAGCCCGAGCCGGCATGTTTTTACAAGGTGTTTCAAATTGATTGGTTAATCCCCACACCATCTGGAGTGAGGAAGCCCAGAGAGCAGCCCACTGTGGAAGCACACATACTGGGACTAGAGCTCCTCGGCTAGAGAATTACTCCGCCAGGTGGGGAGCACACTTCTTGCATGCTACCTGCAGACAACCAGGCAAAGCTTCATGGCGGGGAAGGGGGTTGATGAACTCTTCAGTGTTTTAAGGTAATTAAGGTACATGTTTTAGTCTTTGCCTTTGGAGCAAGACTGACTTTGAGCCTTTGTTCCTCACTCAGGAGCTTCTCCAGCTTCCACCATCCTTTTGGAGGTGAGAATACTACAGGAAGCCTTTTCAGCTTACCTACGCAGCTAAGAACTTTATTTCTTTTCTTTTAAACTCTGGGAACATTTCAAAGATAAAAGAGCTGAGATGTGGAGCAGTTGCGTCTGTAAGGCAAGAGTCAGAATGGAGCTCGAGGATGCTTTGAGCTAATGCGAGCGACTTCCAAGAAAACACTTTCCCCCAGCCCTGTATGTGATGAGTTTGTCTTTATGGTGATTGTTTTGTAAATACTCCTACATCGTTCTGACAGTTTACCGATGTTGCAATCTTTTCAAAGCAGAAAAACTGCAATTCCCTGTCTCCTGAGTAGTTCCTAGCACTGACACCATTTACACAGTGAAGTTGTTTTGATGCTGCTACTGTGTCTTTGCTCCCTTGAACAAACACAGGGAAAGGGTTTAGGACTTGGCACCAGTGTTTATTCTAGCCTTCACTGATGTGGCCCCAGTGAGGCATGAATTGTCAGGCTGTTCTTATACTAGGGTCTGTTCTGAATATTCCCAGTATGTCTTTATATTAATTTATATTAACATACATCTGCATCTGAGGCTTAGGAACGAGCCTCAAGAAACTGCATCACCTTGTACAGCGAGTCCCATGGATAGACCATTTGTTAAGTGAGTGAATGATTGAATGCAGGGATCATCTCCCCATGAGGAGACTCCACATGGACTCTACAAAACAGTTGTTTCTCTACTCAGTCAGCTTAGTGCAGCTTTGAGAGAGTGTGGCCTCATCTCAATGGAGAGATGCATCTGGCTAAATGTGCTTTAATGGCCATCCTTATCTCTATTGCCTTGGCAGGGAATTTGAAGTCGGGGGGCTGGTGTAGTCAAGCCGACGTGAGACGCCGATTAAGCTTGTAAATGTGCAGACGGACCTGTTCTTATCTCAAAACAGAACTTACAGTGTTTACCACCATACTACCTTTCTCTGCAGAGCTGCCATTTTGGTAGTAATGGTCTTTTCCTGTACAATATCACCATCTCCTTCCTAAGGAGACACCAGTGAAACACGTTATCTTGAAAACTACAGATGACCTGGAAGAATGTGGTTTATAAATATAACCAAGGTCAACATCGGGCTGACTCTCCCACAGCCAAACACTGATTACAGTCATTCAGTGCATGGGGTAGACTGGATGACGGAAGCTGGAAGAGTGGGCCATAGTAATGCTTGCTGTTTGAGACAGAGAGGAACTTGCCCAATGCCTGGTCCTGCAAGATACTTTTGCAGTATAGTTATCTTGTTTGCTTCATGATGCAGAATGTAGGAAAGAAAGAAATGTGACCTAAGAGTGTGGCAGCCCCTCGTTTTCCATATATTTTATGTCATGCGTCACATTTGTATCAATGAAAGTCAGAGTTAAAATGTATCTCAGGAGCCTGTTAGCACAGCTTGATTTTCCCTGGGTTTATTATTCTTGCCTGCTGTATATGGATCCCTTAAGGCTGTGGTTTGATGGCCATGGTTTGGTTCTGGAACAGGATAGATTAAACATCACTGTTCCAGAGAAATGGTTCAGTCCCTACCTATCCAGCCATTTGTCCAACACACAGACTGAGTGACAGCTGTCGGCCCCTGTGCCACTGATTTACAGAGATATCAAAACAAGTGAGTCCAGGACTCTCCCAAAGAAAACATAATCCCAGCACTGTAACCTCAGACATTAATGTCTAATTCTGATATCCCACACTTGTTAGGAATGGGTGAGTGTTGGCGAAGTGGAAATGCAGAGAAAGCAATAGACATGACGGGGAGGCAACATAGTTAGCATTTGAAAATGGACGGATTCTGATTTGTTAGAGAAGAGAGAGACAGACAGACAGACAGACAGACAGACACACAGACAGACAGACACACACACGGGGGGGCGGGGCGGCAATCCAGGCAAGAGACAGAGAGAGAGAGAGAGAGAGAGAGAGAGAGAGAGAGAGAGAGAGAGAGAGAGAAGTCTAGGCAAGAGACAAAGACATATGTTGAACTGACAGAAGAATAAATAGTTCATGTTTGAAGTGAGCCAGGCAGAGGGAAATGACATTTGTCATTTAACCAGCACTTAACTGGTCACGGACAGACATCGCAGTGGTGGTGCTGTGTGGCCGCTGAGTATCTCGTTTCTTTCTTTTAGACCTGAACCGGAAGTGGCACTCCAGAATCAGGACCCAAGTTATGTAAACAGCTGCCCGGGCTTCACAATAACCTTATTTTCCCATAATTAGGTAAACAGGAACCAAACCATGATACACTATCAAAAGCAAAGACAGCTGGCAACAGCCAGCCTCTACAAACACAGAGACTTTGGACATTTCAGAAGAATAGAAAGTGCCACTTTTCCTAAACAGACTCTCCATGTTGGAGGATATTGTGTTACCCTTTATTATTATTATTATTATTATTATTATTATTATTATTATTATTATTATATAGATGGTTAGAAACTGTATCTGCAGCCCAGGTCTGCACATTGATTTCCACAAAGCATACAAACAGAGCCCCACCGTTCCATTTGATGCTAAACTTTTTAGAGTTTAAGCTGATGTTGAAGAAACAAAAGAGCTCCCCCCTCTCCAATACTCAATCAAGTCAGACAGCTCAGCATAAGAGGAAGCAGCTTCAACTTCTCACCCTTGGAGAGCTGTAACACATATGAAGGCTTTTAAGGACAAGACGCAAGTGTAAAGGCAGAACAATAGAACCTCCTAACACTTCTTTGAGATCACGAGCACACTTGGGAGCCATTGGCATCTTATTTTTGTGTTCACATGTTCTCTTTGAAAACATACTTAACAAAAACACCTGAGAGTGGAAGCTGAGAAGAACTATTCAAACCACGCTGGCCAGCCCTTTGTTAAGCTAACCCAGCCACACTTTCTGATCAGACTTAGTTCTATGATTATGGGATGTTTGTAGAGCCCAGGCTCTGCCCAGCAGTACCCCCCAACCACCTGTTTTAATGAAATTAAGCTGATTTATTTCCACAACTTTCCTTCCAACTTGCAAAAGCCCCGTTGATTGCAAAGTCCTTTATCACTGACTTGCCTGTTCTCCAGGCAGCACACAGAACTGTTTAAACATTTAATTTTATATATTATACCCTAAGTAGTTTCCCCTCCCTGCTCTCCTCCAAGTCTCTTCAGCCACCCCAATCCACGTTTTCTCCACGGATATCAAACAAACACATCAACTTGCAATAATAGTAGGCACTTGCCCTTGTATAAAGGCTGGACTAGGCTACCCAGTGAGAGAAAGAGGGTCCCAAAAGCAGGTAGAAGAGTCAGAGATAGCCCCTGCTCCCACTGTTAGGAGTCACACAATAAGACCAAGCTACACAACTATAACACATGTGCTCACAGAGGGCCCAGGTCAGTCTCATGCAGGCTTCCTAGTTGGCTCAGTCTCTGTCAGCCCCTATGAGCCCAGGTTAGTTGACTCTGTGAGTTTTCTTGTGGTGTCCTTGACACCACTGACTCCTAAAATTCTTCCTCCCTCTCTTTCACAGGGCTCCCCAATATTCCCTTACTAAAGAGCTATAGAATTGTATTGCATTGTATTGGTATAAAAACAGACAGGGTGATTCAAGGAATCAAATCACTGACCCAGATGTAAATCCATACTCTTATGGACACCTGAGTTTTGATTAAAAAAAAAAGCCAAAATTATACAATGGAGAAAAGAAAGTATCAACAAATGGTGCTCGTCTAACTGGGTGTCTCCATGTAGAAGAATGCAAATAGATCCATATTTATTACCCTGCACAAAACTCAAGTCCAAGTGGATCAAAGTCTTCAACATAAAACCAGATACACTGACCCTGATAGAAGAAAAACAAAGTGGTAACAGCCTTGAACGCATTGGCACAGGAGACAACTTCTTGAACAGAACACCAATAGTGCGGGCACTAAGATTGACAATTAATTAATGGGACCTCATGAAATGGAAACACTTCTGTAAGGCATAGGACAGATTTTGTTAAAAGGACAAAACGGCAGCCTACAGAATGGAAAATGATCTTTATCAAGTGCCCATCTGACAGAAGGCTAATTGCCAAAATATATAAAGAACGTGCAGAACCTTTAAAGAGGATAAAATGGCTCCACCAAGAGTTGCATGGGCCAGGTTGTTACACCCTTTAAAGCTGCTGCCTATAAGGAGCAATGTAAAACCAGAGGGCTTAGTAATAGAAGCAGGAAAAAGAGGTGTAATACCCCATAAGTCATAGTTGTGGGTTAGCACACACCACAGGAAAGCATAGCCTTGTCTACTGGAGTCGGCAGCATTGCTTTATCATCTCAGTTTGCCATCTTCAGGTAGAGCTTCATGCTGGAAACCATGTCCCCTTATGTTACCTGCAGTAGTTGTATTGTATTGTGTATCTGCTTCTCCCTTTCTATTTTCTTTTTAAAAATATTTCTTACTCCCCCCCCCCGTGTGTGTGTGTGTGTGTGTGTGTGTGTGTGAGTGTAAGATTAGATTCTCTGGAGCTGGAGGTACAGGCAGTTGTGGGTTGCCTGACTTGGCTGCTAGGAATCTAACTCAGATCCTCTGAAAGAGAAGCAAATGCTCCTCTTAACCATCGAGCATTGTAAGCATTGTAAAACAACTGAATGCACCCTGAAATCCATCCCTCAGATACAGTCACCATTTGTTCCCAAACAGTCTTGGTAAGTTCTGCAGTCCCCAGATGCAATGGACTCTGCCTTCTCCATTCTTGGACCCAACAAAAGCTTCCAGACTCATTAAAGAATGAAGAAGGACTATGTTACCAATGTCTGTTCTCCCTGCTGTTTGCACTGTGTATGGTCCTGAGTGCACACATGCTTAAAGGCACACACACACAGAGACAGACACACAGAGACAGATAGATGACAACAGATATAGACACACAGACACATGTACAGACTCACACACAATCATACAAACAGACAGACACACACACACACACAGAGACACATGCACAGAGACTCACACACAGACACACACAGATATTCACACAGAGACAGACTCCCATATACATACACCCAGATACATGCATAGACACAAACTCACATAAAAACACATATAGACAAGCACACATGCTTGACCTTTACATGCCAACCAGGCACTTTCAAAGTGTGCATTGTTTATCTTAATTTCACTAGTGCCTAACATTGAGCTTTGAGCCTTTTGGAGGTCATTCCAGGTGAACATTAAGACAAGCATTAATAACCACATGTAATGAACTGGCAGGTGTTATCTGGGTAACCTCCCTCTGCCTCCTGATCATCGTATGCTGTTTGGAGTTTTGCAGCACCGACAGGAGAATGGAGACATAGAGGATGATTGCCAAGGCAGAGCCATTGGAACCTCTCCTTGGAAATCCCACTTCAGAAAGGCTGATGTTTAAAATATGTTGACACTGGAGTATATACTTACACAAAATAGGCCAGGGATGTTTAAAGTGAGGGATATTGACACATTCAGAGAAAGAAGGTTCCTGAAACAGGTTACCCTGGACTTGAATTTAGGGCTTTTGAGATTCTGCTACTTTTCGTGGGGGAGGAGGCACCCCCACATTGAGGGGGGTTGGGTGGAAGCCCCTGCATCCTCGGCCGGCTATCACATCTTCCATGATGCTTTCTTAACTGGCTGCTCAGTGCCACTCCGTCTTCTTTGATCACCATACCTCTTTGTGTTATTTTCCCTGTTAACTGGTTGTGAGTCTTTCTTTCCAAATGAGTTGTCATCTCTCCATCTAGGATGCATTTCCTTTTCTTGTCAGGACTGGGTCATTTCACTCTGAGGAGAAGCTTGAGGAAGCTGGTGAATTGCGCTCAGCTCCCCTCTTATCCCCTCACACTGGTATTTATTATTATTGTTGTTGTTGTTGTTGTTATTGTTGGTGTTTGATGGTTTCTGACGGCACAGCTCAGCTTTCTCTTAGCTGACCCATGGCTTTCCTAACTAGAGCACAGCCTGTGCCTCCATATCCCTACTCTGATGCCTCTGATTCATCTTCAGGACCCTGGAAGCACGTTCATGAAGACGGATGCATTGGCAAAGAGCCTGGCTCACTCTATCAGCCCGACTCTTGCATGCTCAGCATGCAAGCTTAAACGTGGAAGGGACAAGGGACGTGTATATCAAAGCCATTTTCCTGATGCCGTTCCCAAGATGGGCACCGAGTCTTAATCTGTAGAGGCCATGGTCCTTGCCTGGACCTCAAATCATCAACTCAGATATGAGGGGAAGGGGGCTAGTTTGGTTTATCATGTTTTGGTTTGGGAATGAAAGAACAGTCTTAACCTCTGAAAACCATCCTGGCATTTCTCTTAAGCCATTGAAATTATACAACTTAACTGCGTGTGTAAGGGAAAGGTACACGGCCCAAGAGAAAGGAGATGAGTTTTGCTGTATCAGGAAGGACTAGATCTTGCTCCTCTGCTGAACTCACTGGTGTGGTAACTAACCTGAACAAGCAATCCTGGGAAGAGGGAGATGGGCTTCTTAACATTGTTTGAAAACCTTCTATGAACTTTGCACCAAAGATGTTTGCTATGTTCTAAATTAAATATGACTATAACTTGGTGTAGAATCATGTCTCTACTGTTTTTGAGATCCATTTAGTCTTAAGTTTATACTCCATGCACAAATGGAAGGAGAGCCTTCTTCTTCTTCTTCTTCTTCTTCTTCTTCTTCTTCTTCTTCTTCTTCTTCTTCTTCTTCTTCTTCTTCTTCTTCTTCTTCTCCTCCTCCTCCTCCTCCTCCTCCTTCTTCTCCTCCTTCTCCTTCTCCTTCTCCTTCTCCTCCTTCTCCTTCTCCTCCTTCTCCTTCTCCTTCTTCCCCCCTCCCCTCCCCCTCTTCTTCTTCTTTTGCAACACAATAAACTTTAATTGGAATGGGAACAATCTGCTTGAATAAAATATCTCCATGCAATTCTGAAAAAGCCAAATTCTACCTGTGTCAGAAGCATTCATTGACATGGAATCCCTCCTGTTCTGCAGATGAAAGGGAACACATTCTTACTGCTTACCTCAGTGACTAAAATGTGATTTTAACAAGCCACTCAGAGAATGTAAGGAGTTAGGGAGGTGGCAGCTGTTCAGACTTCTCTGGTCCTTTCCAGAGAGCCTTGAACTTTTATAGGAGTATCTTTAATGTCAAGGAAGACAGGAAAAATTCACACACATTCCTCTTACCTCACTTCTGATTTGAGGATTGAGTTTTAAAATGCAGTACCTGCAAAACACAGTTTTGTAACACAGTTTTGTAAGGACTTTTTGTGGTGTAAAGAAAAAATTTTCTTTTCTTTAATCATCATGTCTCATAAAGTCAACAAAAGGGCACTGTATAAGGATATCAGAGGCTTTTGGTTTGTTCATTTGTTTTTCTTTTTTTTTTAAGGCTGAGGTACAAAAATTAAAATAAAGTTGTGAAGGAAAAAGAAAACTCTGCAAGGTTACTAGGTAAATAAAAAATTCTCTCAGTAGGGGTAGATATCGTACAGACAGACAGTAAATCTCTTATGTCCCCTGAGTGTGCAGAAGGCAGCTCACCAACCCTGTGTTTGACCTTTGAGACCTGAGTGGCTTCGCTCACAGTACCTTCCTCTGCCGAGCAGCATGAACAGTGAGTGGTACCTTCTGCCCTGGCTTCGGTCAGGTTAACAATGTAAGATGGTGCCGAGGTGGATATAACTTTCTCTCCACACTCTCCATCTTCTGCAAGGGTCCCACATCCTCTGCAGGCCTTCTTAGCCTGGTTTCCTCAGCCCCTCACTGCTTGGGACAGCCCGGGCAAGCTATAAATTAGCAGTTGGCTTTGATCATGTTTGCATGCATTTTACTAGAAGGTGGAATGCTGACTGAGAGAATGTGTGTTTTAATTATAAATTCTGTCCCTCCTGGTCCCATGTAAGATGGAAGAGCAAAAGGTGGACTGTGTGAAGTTTTACTCTCTTTCCTGAAAGGGTATCTAAGATCTTCTGTCTTGACGGTTCAAAAACTGTTTAGTGCCCTGAGGTTTTCTAGGAAGTCACCCGTTAAAGCCTCTTTGAAATCGTCTCAAAAATCAAAAAGAGTTAGCAGCTTTTAATTGAGGTTCAAGCAGGGTTACAGCTAAAAGGAGGAAGAAGTCGAAGCAATGGGTGACAGTGGAGACTATTTGTTAATTATACATTTTTCACTTATTAATTCATGAAGACATTCAAAGCCAAGTAATCCTTTAGTTATATGTAAAGTGTAACAATTATAGTGCAAAGAAAACACAAAGTAGCGAAGAGTAGACACCATCAACCACAGGAGCAGGCAGTGTTCGGCTCCAGAGGCTTTAGAAAAATGTTGCATTGCGCTAGGTAAGAACTCATCTTGCTGCTAAGTGAAGTGAAAGGAGACAATGAAGTAGTAGAAGTATTCTCGATTATTGTTACTATTTTTAAACTTTTACTTTAGGCGATGGGCATTTTGCCCTACGCATGCCTGTGTCATGTGCATGCCTGCTGTCTATGGGAGCTAAAAGAGGATGTCGGATCCGCTGGAGCTAAAGTCATGGACGATTGTGAGTCCTGAGCTACCACGTGGATACTGGAACTCCAACTGGGTCCTCTGCAAGAGCAGCAGCTACTCTTCACCACTAAGCCACCTCTCTAGGCCCCTTCTTGGTTATTTTGGGGGAGGGTATTTTGGGGTGTACGAACCCATTGTGTGGCTGGAAGTAATGTTGAAATTGGGTCCTCCTGGCTCTAACTCCCAGGTGCTAGTTTGTGCCACCAGGCTTGGGCTTCTAATGTGTGTGTGTGTGTGTATGATCAGGTGCCATTTATCAAAGACTGGCTGTAAACTGACAACAACCTTCCTGCCTTAGCCTCTCAAGTGTTGATGACAGGTACATGCCTCCACACCTGGACTGTGAAACATTTTTAATTGACTTGACTCTATGACATACGCCTCAGATATGGATCCTAACAAAAACACATTCCTCTGGACCATTTTGACCATTGTTTTGCAGGAAAATTTCCTGTCAGGGTCAAATCCCATTATTCTCTGTCTACATAGCATCATGTTTTTCTACTCTGTGAAATTTATTGGGGTTGTAGTTTGTATGTGATTACTGTTTGTATTTTAAACTAAATGATTATGAATTTTTGAAGTTTTTTTTTTTTTACTTTAGAGAGAGAGAGAGAGAGAGAGAGAATGTTCAAGTGAGTGCAGATTTTCTTGGAGGCTAAATGTGTTACATCCCTCCTGAGCTGGGGTTACAGGCCATGGTAACCTCCCCAAAGTGGGTACTGTGAACTCAGGTCCTCTGAAAGAGCAACATGGACTCTTAACTGACCCCCTTTCTTCAGCCTACAATGTAATCTCCGAGAACAGTCACCAGAGCTGCTTTGACTCAATACTAGATCTAAAGTATAGGGCTGGCCTACGGATGTTTAATGAGTGAAAAACACTAATGATTTCTTTGTATACACTCGTCTCAGATTCCTAGACAGTACATTAAATTTCACTGCACATGGTCAATTTTCCATAAGAGAGTAAAGACAATATAATCTGGCTGCCTGCACTTTCAATGACACACTTTTCAGGAATATGATTCAGAAAATCTAGAAGTTTATGTAAATCAACTGACCTTAAATTGTCCCTCCAAGTATTTCTTTGTAACTTCTGGCAAGGGCTGGTCCACAGGGAATTCACTGTTAGAAGTTTTTGGAAACAAAATACTTGAACTGTTACCCACTGAGGAAAAATCTCTATCAACATTAAGCCGAACCACCACATTCTTCTGAAGGCACTCAGAATCTGGGCTGTGTTGTGGCCCTGGGTGGAGGGCTGAGGTCTCCTGAAAAACACTGGGGTGCAATAAAGTGAGAAAAACACATGGATCCTATGAAATGTGAGTTCTAGGCCCACACCTGCCACTTGATAGCAGTGCAACATCAGACATATACTCTCGCCCGAGCCACAGGTTTATCCGTCGTCACGAGAAGCCATCGGGAATGTTATGTAGGCAGATGGCCATGAATTACAAGTGCCGAGTACCTGCAGGGAAATTTGTTAATTCCTTAATGCAGCTTCCCTGGAGCCCCCCTAGATGGTGGGCCTGAGTCATAACATTTATCTTTATCTTCACAGGGGCAGGCTGATTGCCTAGTGGAGTTTTAGAACCAAGATGACTTTTCAGTCAAGAACATTAGTGATTGTTTTTGAGACGTTTCCATACTGCTGTTTGGAGCTCAATCTCCAATGTCTGAGCTGGGAATAAAGGAATAAATCATTAGAGTTATCTATGAAATCCTTGATTTTGGTTTAATTGTATCTGGAATTATATCTAAAACCTAACGCTCAGCGTCATGAGGTGGTGTTGCACGCCTTTAATATAGTGTATGAGAGACAGAGGTAGGGCCATCTCTGGGTTTGAGGCCAGCTTAGTCTCCAGAGTGACTTTCAGGATAGCCAGGGCTATCCTGACAGAGAAACCCTGTCTCAAAGAACCAAAATCCAAAATCAAAACAAGCAAACAAACAAAAACCCAAGGGCCAATAAATATTGGACTTACTTCACATTTTATATTAATTTTCCTCTACTGGTGACTTTATTTTATAAAGTCTAGAAGATTGGTGCATTTACCATTACACTGTAATTAGTTTCATAAAAGCTAAAATGTGTCCATTTTGGTTTTGTATAGCACATGTCAAGACTTAGTGCTAGCAGCTCCATGGCTCGGGCCACACAGTATAAGGTGTTTATTACCCACAGATTATTCAATGGGCAGGAAATACTACTTATTACCAGCACAGTTTCTTGCAAACCTTTGTGTTGCTGGAGGCTAGCAAGCGTTCAGTGAACTTGGGGAACAGATGAACAGCTATCTTCCCTTTGATACCGTTTAGAACTGGCTATGGTTAGTATTAGAGTCCATTTGTCTCTAACTTACACACTTGCTCTAGTTACTAAAATTGGGGTACTCAGATTTTCCTTTATAAAAAGAAAATCCATGCTTCATTTGAGAGCTGAGCGATTCTCTTTTTGTTCAGGAATCCAGCTTAGATTTTAATAACCTCCAGTCTTCCATCTGCTCCAACCATAAAGTGTACATACAATTTATCATTATGACAGGATGGTGCCAGGTCAGAATCACTGGGCAGGAACGGTATCATGAGTCCACTCTCTCTGAAAAAGTCACCGGGTCCTTGATCACTCCAAGCAAGTTACTGTGCCAGGCTGGGGAGCTGCCATGGGCTGTGATGGAAATGGACACATGTCCACCCCCTGTAGACCCAGCTGACCCAGAAATGGATGAGTGTTTTAGAAAGAGATAAGACTACGCATGAAACAGCATGCTCATTCCAGTTCCCGAATCTTACAGACTAACTGACAGCAATACAAATGAACAGCCGGAGCTCAGGAAAGAAGATTTTGTATTAAAGCTATTTGAACAGAAAATGGGACAAAATGGGTGTCTGTCCATCAGTTTCCAAATGTTTGGAAAGGAAAAACCAGTGAAAGTAGAAAAGGTTCTAAACATGGACCATACCATAAACAATGAGGATCCCCCCACAGTGGTTATCTCTACAAGCCTGTACTCTGCCCCTTTAAGGAGAGCATGCAGGAGCCAGCTGCAGAGCTGTGGTACTCTGAGCCTCTCTCTGGGATCCTGCTGTGCATTACATCTGCCTTGCTGTATTGCTTGTTAATTCTGATAAAATACCAGTTGCATTAAGGTCCTATGGTTTCTTTGTTTTTTAACCTATTCAGTTGGCGTCTTCTAGAGAAGACTGTGATCACCACTGTAGGAATGAAGAATATTTGAGTGGCAACAAAAACCACAGGGATATTGCACGTGTGATTATTGTACTGCTGTGTTATAGGTGGTTCAGGCTGTGACTCCAGCACCGAATCACCTAATCAGTGGTCCAGGTGTCTGCACAATCTGCCCGTTATGTCAACTTTAGCAGGTAGTCTGCAAACGGACCTGGTGCCATCCAGGACACAAAAGAAGCTGATTTTTGTTGGAAATCAAATCTGATAGAGATGGCTCCCTGTGTAGATAGCTCAGTCAGTCGCTTATGTAGAAATCTGTAGTAAGGGTGTAAACACCTTAGACAGTGCATGCATATGTGTGCATGTATGTATGTATGTACGTATGTACGTATATATGTATAATATGTATGTATGTACGTATGTATGTATATAAAATTCAGCTCTGAAAAACTGGAGATGAGGTGAACAAGCTGCACCCTCAACTGTTCTGTGACCCTGGTGATCCCATCTGTCAAGTGATGGTAAGATGTTTGCCCATCACGAAGAGAAACCATGTGTGCATGTCTCCTAGAGTGAGCCTCCTCCTCAACTTGTAAAAGTACTTTATGAGTCCTCTGGTCCTCAATGCCTTTCTTGCCCCCTTTCAAGCAAGAACTGGAGCCCCCAGTGAAGGACAATGATAGTGAGTGGTCATTAGTGCAGATAAAGCAGTGGTCTGGTTTGAACGTGAACTGTTTCTGGAAGTTTATCTTGGTTTCCCTGTGCATCTCATTCCTCACCCTGGAACAACTGTGTGAGCTTATGCAAGACAAAAGGGTCGGGACCCAGTGCTCAGGGTTGGTGTCGGCTGCAGAACCTGAGTATTCTGCAGTGGATGCTCTGAGGATGGCAAAGCTCCCAGGAGGAGAGCACACCAGGTAAGGCTGGCCTTGAACTCAGAAACAGGGCTCCCAAGGCCACCTCCATCTCCTGGGATCTCCCCACCTTTTCTTAAACTTCAGACTTTTTTTTTTCCTGTGATCAGTGGTCTGGTTTGAATGTGAACATGTATTGAAGTGAAGCTATGGGACATGCCTGCTACAAAGCCCAACCCAGTTGTAGCCAAGATGGCTCCATCCAGACAATGGCCAGAAGAAGGGCATCAGGATATCAGGTGATGAGGGGACTCTTCCTGTGGCAGAGTCCTTTCTACTTTTTATAATTTTTCACACATTCTCAGTGGCTTCTCATTTTAGAATGTTTTAGACCAGATAAAATTTAAAGAGGGGTTTGTTTTGTTTTTGGTTGATTCAGCACATAGCCACCCTAACCAGATCTAATTGTTTTAAAGAAAAAGATTAGCTGGTGACTTACATGTATCCTTTCTAACTGTAGTTTTCTTGTTATTAAAGTCATTAATCTTTTATCATCTGTCTTAGTTGGGATTATCATCGCTGTGATGAAACACCATAACCAAAGCAAGTTGGGGTGGAGAAGGTGTATTTAGTTCAAACTTCCATATCGCTGTTCATCACCAAAGGAAGCCAGGGCAGGAACTCTAACAGGGCAGGAACCTGGAAGCAAGAGCTGATGCAGAGGCCAGGGAGGGGTGCTACTGGCTTGCTCAGCCTGCTTTAGAATCCAAGACTACCAGCCCAGGTATGGCACCGCCCACAATGGCTGGGCCTTACCCCATCAATCACTAAGAAGATGCCCTACAGGGTTGCCTATAGCCCAGTCCTATGGAGGTTTGGATTTTCTCAAGTGAGGTTCTCTAGTGACTCCAGCTTGTGTCACATTCACATAAAAACCAGGAAGCACATCATACAATCTCATATTTATGCTTTTAAGATTTTATTCTTTAAAAAAATTGAGATAATGATATAATGACATAATTTCTGTCTTCCCTTTCCTCCTTCCAAACCTTCCCATAAATGTCTCCTTGCTCTCTCTCAAGTCCTGTCTTCCTTTCCATTATTTATTTGCATATATGTATACACATACATATACAGACAGACACACACACCCACAGATACATGCCCAACCACAGACATACATACACCCAATCACAGACATACACACAGACACACACCCAGTCACAGACACACAGATACCCACACACCCACAGACACAGAGACACACACCCAACCACAGACATACACACAGACAAACACATACACACACATACATAGACACACAAACAGACACACAGACATACACACACCCAGTCACAGACACACAGACACCCACACACCCACAGACACACAGACAGACACACACCCAACTACAGACATACACACAGACAGACACATACACACATACATAGACACACAAACAGACACACAGACATACACACACCCAGTCACAGACACACAGACACCCACACACCCACAGACACACAGACAGAGAGACACACAACCAACTACAGACATACACACAGACACATACACACATACATAGACACACAAACAGACACACAGACATACACACACCCAGTCAGAGACACACAGAGAGACACACACACAACCACAGACATACACACAGACACATACACACACATACATAGACACACAAACAGACACACAGATATACAGACACACACACCCATAGACACATAGACAGACATACACACATACACACTGACACACAGCCAGACACAGACAGACACAGACAAACACACCCACATCCACAGACACTCATACACAGACACACAGCCAGACAGAAACACACAGACAGACAGACAGATCCATACACATCCATACCCACAGACACACAGACACACACATACATACACACATACCCATAGACACAAACACACCCACACATACATACATACTCACACACCCACAGACACACAGACACAGACAGACAGGCAGACAGGCAGACAGGCAAACAGACAGACAGACAGACAGACAGACAGACAGACAATGTTTTTCTCTGTAGTTCTGGCTATCCTGAAACTCACTATGTAGACCAAGCTGACCTTGAGCTCAGAGATCCAAGTGCTGGGATTTCTATGATGTGGTGTGTCACCACACCCAGCTTTTAAAGAATTATTTTTACATGTTTGGTTATTTTGCCTGCATAAATATGTCTCGGAACCCTGGATCTAGAGATACAGACAGCTGTGAGCTGGGAATCGAACTGTAGTCCTTTGGAAGAATAGTTAATGCCTTTACCTGCTGAGCCAACTCTCTAGCCCATGTATTTCTAAACTGGCTTGGTCTGTACTTACACATGTGTGTTCAGGACTGAACACAGGACATTGGCATGATTTCATTTACCTTGGTAGAAGTGTTACATGAGAAGGTTCATTGGTGTCCACATAGCTCACTGACAATGAAGACATCTGGGAAGCCTTTAGGATATGTTATTTGTACCAAATAGTTTGAAAGAATGGAAAAACAGGACTATGAGAAGGACAATGTTTTAAAAGGGAGCAGTTCATTTAGATTTCACATCATGCCTTTGAAGTTTGTCATAGAAGTAGGGAAAGGGTTTGAGCTAACACAACAGCATGGACTCCTGGGGATATGAAAAGTCTCTGATATAGTTGATTTGAGTCAGAAGGTAGAAGCAAGTGTTCTCAGCACAGCGCATGGATGATGATGTGAAGACATGTAGTTTTCATATCTTTCATGTGCTTCTTTGTTGTGTCAAAATGAACTTAAGATATTTCATGTGCTTCTTTGTTGTGTCAAAATGAGCTTAAGATATTTCCAGGTCCTCCTTTGTCAAGTTTTTCTGGAGAACTGTTTGTATGTGTTTCTTTACACATAAGTGTGTTTCTCACCCCTCCATCCTCAGCCAGCATTAAAAAGAAAAAAAGAGATGTTAATGAATTCATTTCTAATAACCTTTTTCTGTAGTTCCTCAACTGTGTTTCCTTCTGCCAAGGAGCAAAGATGACAGATTAAGATACCGTAACTCTACAGACAGAAAGGAGGCTTCCAATGTACAATGTGTCCTAGATTTGTTCTTGGGACCTGGGATGTAGGAAGATAGATATATGAGAAATTGGGGAAGATCTTCAACGTTTCAACTTTTGCAGTTCATCATTTCCAGAGGAGCCCTTAGGTCTCCTAGCCAAAGGAGAGAGCAAGGAGCTAAGGCTCGAAGGAGAGAGGGGAGTCAAGCATTAGTGTGGTTGTAAATCCAGGCAGGGGTGGCTATGTTCAGCTGGGGTGTCTGAACTGTGGAGAAGACAAGAGTATTTCTAGATCCTGGAGAAGCTGAGAGGGGACCATGGAGGTTGAAGTGTCTGGACACCAGAATGCAAAGAAGAACCAGCAGACCAGTTAAAATACTGCTGCCTTGTTCCACGGGAGGTGCACATGGGTGAGAGATGTTGCGACTGCATCTTTAGCCCAGCAAGGAAATCCAACCCTCCAGTGCATTTGCCCTGCAAAACAAGTTTCATTTCATCCCCAGGGGGTGGGAAAGCAAAGTGACATTTGGGGGTATACAAGATGACTGTTTCGGCTGCTGGGCCATGGAGAACATTGCTAACAGAATGTAACTCTCAATCATGGCTGTTTACTCAACGCGGAGAGCCACTGCAGGTCACGCTGTTTGCCTGGTGCCACAAGGTCTGCCTCGCTGCCTTCCTGGACAGGAAGCCCTTAAGATTAAAGATTATATTTTTTATGGTTGCATGCCTGCCTACTCCAAGCTATTAGCCGAAGAGAAATGTAGCTAGAAGTCCATTTGCAGAAAGGATATTAACAATCATTTGTGTGTGTGACATACTGAAAAATAAAGGCAAATCAAGGAGAGGGGTAGAAGGAGGGAGGCAGCAAACGCATAGATTGGGAGCTGGGGATAGTTCTGTCCTTTTCTTGTTTGAGATCGGTGTCTCATGTGCAATTAAAGTGGAATTGAAAACAAACTTAGCATAGGATGTTAGCAGATAGAGGACTTTGTCTTTCTCTCTCCATGGTAGTCCTTCACAAAAAGCTGTTTTTGTAGAGTCATATCTGGATGAACGGAAGCAAATATATATCTGAAAACCGAGGTTTCACATGCCTGCGTGAGGGAGATGGAGCCTCTGTGCTGGGCAGCCTCTGCTTCTGGGGGTAACACATTTTGAAAACCCAGCTTCTTCCTTCGAACCTGATGGGCAAGTTATGGTTTGACATTTCATAATCACATGGCTTGGGTTTATATTTTTTGTACTTAATATTTGTCAGAGTAAAGCAACAAGCTCAATGGATAAACAAATACCATTTTTAAATATCCTTAGCCTTTCAGAGAGAATTATTGCTAACACAGAAGGAAATTTGCATTTCCCCCCCCAATGCTGGCTGCTTTTATATTGTGCTTAAACACTCATAGCTCTGAATGTAAGCTTTGAGAGCAGTCTGAGATTTGAGGAGTTGTAGACCTGTGTATGTGCCCATATGTATTGAGGTATTCACGTCATCTGAGACAAGGCTGTGTTGACAGTGTCCACAAAGAAGTGCTAAGATGTTTGATTCCTTCAGATTTGTTGTTTAGCATTGGTGGATTACAAAAAAAAAAAAAAATAAAATAAAATAAAATAAAATAATCCTTAGCATGGAGAACAAATTAGTTAAATAATTCCTATGTTTTGTATTAAAGCAACTGATTTTTGAATGAGTACTGGTAATTATCCACATTAACTCGGTGTCACTAGACAAGGAAATGTCTGGCATTAGGAAAAGGAATTTTTTTTTTCGAAAAAATATTATAGCAGTTTCATGTTCTAAGTGGGAAAACACTATAATATATAATATTTATTTAAAAGAATGTCATATATATATATATTCATTTGAAATATTTCAAAGAAAAAATAAAACATGCAAGAAAGAGGACAGTTACTGAGAATCCCTTCACCGAATAACAACCGCAAGTGTGCTCCAAGCGCACGCATCTTTAAGCACCTCCATACTAATCTGTCAATGCTGTCAGGTTCCAAATGAGACTTTTCATAATATCTGTACTATATGTATTTTATGTAGTGAGCATCTGTGCTTGCTTACTTAGTTTTGATATGATCCCTTTAAATAGCAGGGGCAGTTACGCTAGTGTTCTTGACTGTGCATGTGTGCATGGGGGCAGGTTCGTACTGAGGTCAGAACAGCCCGGTTACATCTTCCTTCTCCTTCTTACTTCAACCCTAACGCCCTCATTATAAACATTGCAGTTAAAGCCCTCTCACCATCCCTTCTTATTAGCAAACACCAGGCTGCTGAATTTGCCTGGGGTTTTACACCGTGAAAAACAGTTCTGAGGAGTTGTGTGTGAAATTGCTCCCTGGGTTTTATGGGTTTCATCTGTGGATATAATCTTATCCATCACAGGTACTGAGCAGGCAGTGGTGCTTAAACACTGAAATATGGTCCATTTCCTTGGGTTCTCAAAGTGCAACTTCCTTGCAGGCCACAAAAGACAATTCTGTGCTTATCTGACGGAGCAGAGAAGGCTGGCTTGCCTGTTGTTTCCTCCTCTCTGTCTCGATAGAGATTATTTTTCTCATAAACAACAGTGGACATTCTGTGCTAGGGTTGGAGCAGGCTGGGTGGGCTAGGTCTGTGGCCTGTGACTGTGGATGACAGGTCAATGGGCTGGCCACCTGCGACGTGCTCTGCAGGTCAACTTGCCTGTGCTTAAAGAGAGTCCTCACTGGTTGTGAAGTATTGTCCTCGCCCTCAAGGACAGAAGAGCCCTCCTGGCTGCACATCACTAGTGAGATGTGAAATAGCTTCCCTGGCAAGCCGAAGTTTTTCAGCCCTGTCCAGGTGCATTTTCTCTTACTGTCCTAAGAAGTCACAATTACTCTCATATGCCTCTTTCCAGGTTGTGTATCACCATTTATTTGAGACAGAAGATGAGGAAATCACCACCTTCTGGTCTCTTTTCTTTTTCTCTTCAAAACTAAAGTTATTAATAACAAGGTAACATTACAAGGTTAAAAGGAAAGAAGATGTCTGGCTCAGCACAGTGTGTTCCGGCCATTCTCCTTTACGTGAAATCTCTAACTTAGCGAGTGGATTCTCACAAGTGTCAACATGTGTGTATGTGGATATTCCCCAGAGAGGTGTGACGCTACCTCTCAGACTCAAGAGTTTTGTCGTACCACACTGAAATAGAAGAGAAAGTGGAAGGGTCCAGAGATAAAAAGCATGTGAAGATTGTCAACTCACACAAATGAAACAACATAAACCATAGTTATCAGAGTGGGGAGAGGAATAAAAAAACCCTCAAACAAAAAAAACCTGTCCAAGCTAATTAAAATCTTAACGACCCCTCTCCCCACCAGAGTGGCTCCATTGACACTTAATAGTTAAGTTGGTCCATTTGTTTTCAGGGCAAAAGTTCCCACAGCACAATAGGCCCTGCTTGGGAGCTTGCAGACAAGTGCAGGGACCATGCAGAAGCCCATGGCTCTATTGAAGAAGCATCTGCAGGCAGCTTCACTTCTGACCTGTGGGCACCCCAGAGGGTGGTCGAGCTTCAAGCTTTTCACTCCTGCCTGGAGCTGCCTGCTATTCACAGGGTGGAACTGGGTCTGTGTTGTTCAGCACCAGGGAAGCAGATGCCTGCTTACCACCAGAAGCTGGAGCAAAATGAACTCTGAGTGGGGCAGGCTTTCAGGATGGTGGCCAGGCTCATGGGAGACTTTTATTGCTGGCAATCCTTTTAGATCTCCAACCCAGATTGATAGCCTTTATTTGAAGCCATTGTCAACACAGATGGCACTGGGCTTGGGACTCAGAGGCAGACAAATCCTGTTTGTGTCTATACAGTTTATGCTTTTATTCTAAGAGATTTAACTGTGATGTTATCTGCTCATTATAGCCAATTACAGCACCCACACAGGCCCAGGGATATGCTCACGATAAAAATGATTAAGTAAATGGCCGTGTCGCCATACACATTCGTAAGTACACACATGCCTAAACCATGTGTGTACTTGGTTTGTGCACGGATTTGTGGGCCTCGAAAGGCGTTTCAAGCATTTGAACTTCACGAAAGCACCTACCTCTTGATATAGTGCCCATGTTGCTAAGGGGGAAGGGTTTGGAATTATTTTATTTTTTAAAAATGAGAACTGTGCCTGTATGATTTATTTTCCCGTTTGTGTCTGTCTGTTTTGAGTCAGGTTCTCTCTGTCACCCCGACTGGCTGGAATCTCAGTGCCAGCCACTGATTTCTAATTGTGGTTGATCTTGCCACCTTAGCTATGCCGCTTTGGTTCCCAGAGGAGGAACCCTGCATGCACCCACCCAGGTGCAATCTGGATCCAGGAATGAAACACACACACACACACACACACACACATGCACACACACACACATATGCACATACATATACACACTCATATGCACACACACACGCACACACACATGCACACACACATGTGCACACACATATGCACATATATGTGCACACATATATACACACACATATACACACATGTGCACACACACATATGCACACACATATGCACACACACATGTGCACATACACTTGTGCACACACATATGCACACACATATACACACATGTGCACACACACATATGCACACACACATCCACACACACATGCACACACACATATGCACACACATATGCACACACATGCACACACACATGCACACACACATGCACACACACATATGCACATATATGTGCACACACACACACCAGTTAATTTTTGACATGCTGTGACTCCCTCAAAGGCTGAGCACTCCTAAATCGTCCCCAGCTAGCAGATGCTCCCCTCTGGTACCCCTGAGACTCCTAAGCCTTCCCTGCTACCCCAGGCCCAATGAGGAGGCCTCTTACCGGAATTCTTACATGCCTGGTTGGCTTTCTCTCCTTCCATCCTTCTCCCCTGAGTCATGGTGGTTCTCTCTCTCCCTTTCTTTCAATTCCTGGCACACACAAATCTAAAGGCCCCATCTAAGTCTCCCTTCCCAACCACTGAGTGTTGGGTCTTTATTGATCGATCAAAAACCAGTTGGGACAAGGACCATCTGCATTTGGATATGCAGATTCCTGATTTGGGGGATCAGATTAATTCAAAGCATTGGAACCGATCCCCAACACCAGAGTGCTGGGACTGCAGACATGTGACAACATTTCCAAGTTGAACCTGCGATTCTGACATGCTTGAAGTATGGCTACTGGATTTCTTCCATCTATACTCACAGAATTGGTCTAGTCTGTGGGAGATGTGCATTTCTTACACATGAGGGAGGGCCTTGTGTGCACCTTAGAATGTCACAGGGAGCAGTGGGATATAGGTCTGTCAGTCCATGCACTGCAGGGTGTTGTCAGCTCAGGCACTGTACCCCAGGCCTTTGACCCTGGAGCATTTGAATTTCACAGCTTTTCCAGCTGCCTGGACTGTCATTCCCAACCCCTCTCCTTGAGGCTGACTCTTCCACCCAAGGCTCACTCCAGGGTCACTCTTCCTTCTTGTTGACTCTTAGGTCATTCATTCCCTCTTGCATTAGAGGATGCCCCTCCAAGCCTTGTAAACATATTTTGGTCTATTGTTCCCTGAGATTCCTGTGGTTCTGGTCACCAGCATACTCCAAGCCTCTCTTTGGACCTGACGTCAGGATGTTCCATAGACATGTGTTCAGTAAAAGATAGTGGGCTTTTAGTGAGGAACAGGAGGCACATTACAGAAGATGATGTGGTGGGACATGCACGGGCTCAGCTCACAGCATTCTCTTTCTAAATGTACTCTCCTCAGGTGCAGGTGCCATGGCAAGCTGGGGGCTGGGGCTTGGGGCTGGGGGCTCAGCATTCCTCAGCATGCAAGTCTCCATTACTTTTTTAGGACACCAAAACCTCACATCAGAAAAATGGTCAATAGCGATCTTCTCACAGTTCTGAATTATAGGAGTCTGGAATCAAAGTGTGAGTTAGTCTGAGCTGCCTCTACTATATGTAGTTCTGGAGTAGTCAAAACTCCTGATCTTCTGCAGATCCACGGTCAGAAGAGTCATAGAAACGTTTATTTTAAAACTTTGTACAGGGTGTGCAATTTTCTGATACCACCTAGTTCTCTTAGCTCTTTTCAGTGAAGAACTGCACTGCTATAGTAATGGATGCCAGCTTAAGTGTGCACCACAATGGACTTTTGTCATTTTAGACACTTCCGTGGTCAACTTGCAGATAAAGACTCATCAGCAAGATTATCCCAGCATTGGGAAAGGAGAACCTCAGTTAAAAATCATCTGAGTTAAATTGCCTGTGGATATATATGTCTGTGAGGAACTGTATTGATCGAAGATTGTTATGAGAGAGCTCAGCCCACTGTGGGCAGCACCATTTCTATGCAGGTGTGCATATGGTGCCTTAAAAAGCTAGTTGAGCATGAGCCAGTCAGTAAGTCAGTAAGAACCTTCTTCTAAGGTTTCTGCTTGAGGTTCCTGCCTTGAGCTTCTGCCTAAACTCTCTTCAATGATTATCAGTTACCTGTAATCTTTCTTCCCCAAGTTGCTTTTTGATGATAGCACTTATCACAGCAACAGAAAACAAGTGAAAACAAGATGAAGAAACTAATTTAGTATTGCATGACAGGGTTGCATTTACTATCAACCAGAAATATTTGCAAGGGACCAACCCATTAAACTGGGATTCAGTGTGTATTTCTGGTGATGTGACAGGGGACATACATAGAGGACTAGGATATCTTTACCATGAAAGTTTGGACTAGATGGCAACTGATCTATATGTCTCAGCTTTTAAGATCAGTTGTGAGACTTTCAAAGCATGTGTCATAATTTCAAATAATTTCTCCCAAATGAAACATCTCTCTGGACAAAATGATTTCTTTTGGCTTCAGTAGAATGGGGTGGGCTCTGCAGGGAGACATGTTCATCTTCCAAGTGTATCAAAGCTATTCAAAATAAATCTCAGAAAACTAACTCTACTTGAAGGTATCTATTTATGTGTGATACCCATTAACTAAAGCCTTCAAACTTCTGTTATCCATTCACTGAGAATCAATTACCCAGCTTGCTGGAAGTTAATTATGCCCGTGGTCTGATTTACATGACAGAGATTCAGTCTTACCAGAGAGAATGCTGAGGTAGAGAAATAAGCAGAGTTCTAGCTACTGCCTCTCCTTATCAAGGGAGTACTTATTAAATTTTGAATATACACAGGTATGCATGCATGTGCGTGCACACACGCGCGTGCGCGCGTGCGCGCACACACACACACACACACACACACACACACACACACACACGCACACAGCTTATGTGGATACATGGAGGATTTCTCAGAGGGTAAAAGTAATGGAGAATTCACCCCTGCTGGTTTGCTGCTGTTTCATTAGTATTGAAAATTCCAGTGCCTCCTCTCTGTTCTAGATCTTTTTTTTTTGGGGGGGGGGTATAATGTGTATGTGTGTGTATGTGTGTGTATGTGAGTGTGCCTGTGTGTCTATGTGTCTATGGTGTATGCGTGTGTCTGTCTGTTTGTGTGTAGTGTGTGTCTGTGTGTGTATGTATGTGTGTCTGTGTATGAGTATATTGTGAATCTGTATGAGTGTGTGTATGTGAGAGTGTCTGTATGAGTGTGTTGTATGTATATGTGAGTGTGTGTATGTCTATGTGTGTATATATGTGTATGAGGGGATGTGTATGAGTATGTGAGTGTGTGTATGTGTGAGTGTATTGTGAGTGTAAGTGTGTGTCTCTGTCTGTGAGTGTCTGTATGAGTGTGCCTGTGTGTCTGTGTTTGTGAGTGTGTGTGTATGTGAGTGTGTGAGTATGTGTGTGTAATGTATGTGGTATGTCTGTGTGTCTGATTGTGTTCTGTGTAAGTGTATATGTCTGTGTGTGTTACACTCAAAAGTAGTGTCAGTGAGAGGAGAGGCAGCAATAAAGGAGTTATCAGAAAACCAATTGGACCAGAACTTTTATTCTTTTTTGTTTTCTCCTTGAGTCTCTTCTGTATCTCACTTCTTTTGACTCTTTCTATGTGATTAATACAAATACTAAAGACAGAGCTTCTCAGGAGACGCTTTACCTCCTCACTGTCTCCATGTTCACCGTTTTCAGGAGCCTCTTTGTTTTTACAACTTCTGATGTTGACAGTTGTTTAAGAGAAACCTTTTCAATTTTAAGTGGATACACTTCATATCTTAAATACTTTGTATAGCACCACAATTACCAACATTATTTCATTTCAGCAAACTTGATGGTGAGGTATCTTGGGATTCCAATATTCAGATATAACAGAATCCAGACTCAATAGCCAACCCCATCCTCAGCTTCTGCATTGACTCTCCCTCTGCCCACCCCCACCCCCTGCCAATAACAGGAGGATATGATGACCATTTTAAGCAGTACTCTGACTTACTCAGAGCTTCCAGCTCTAGTCATTCTCTGTCTCTTCCAACATGGCTACCTGACCTTATCTATATGTGGTAGTGTTTTCTATAGGATGATTTCCCAGAAGCTAGTATCTTCTATAAAAATTAAGTATTCTTTCTCCCTAAAAATCAAATCAAAACACCAAACAAAACCCACCTCTCATAGTTGTCAGGTGACAGAGGATGATATATTTTTGTCGATGTCCATTGGGAAGGAATAATTAATTCTTGTGATGTAGACATACCAACAGGAATAGAAAATAGGCCCTGGAAGAGGCATCATATGAGGCTTATGCTAAGAGAAGGGAATCCGGGAATCTGGACAGATGTACAGTCAGTCTTTGGGGGCTGCAGGGACTAGACTTGGAGGGGAGACTCCTGCTTCCTTCCCCAGGAGAATCTGCTGGAATCCTGACCAGCCAGGCTTTTTCCAACCTTGGCTCTGGCTCTGTAGCCCATGGCGTCCTACACAGATGGCAGAAGGGAACTTCCTCTTCTGGAAAAGGGGAGAGGTGTCATGAGGTACTTCCCAGATCAGGGATGTCCCTGAGGATTGTGCAGAAAGATGACTGTGATTTCCCCAGGTCTGTGAGAAAGCCCTGGCTCTGCTTCTGGCAAGGGCCCTGAACCATTTGCAAGTCCCAGGTGCCACCAACAGAACTCTCCACAGCAGTAGAAAAGACTGGATCCTGTTGCTGGCTTGTCTACTAAGTAAGTGTAGGGTTTGGCTAGCTCTCAGTGTAATGGAGCCTCCACTTTCTTTTCTATAGAAAGAGGGAGTCCGATTCCACTAAGTCTTAAAATTGCTTCCAACTTTAATATTCCACCAGTGTGTAAAAGAGACATTTTGAAATCTGTGACTCACTTATGAAGGGGGAAGGGGTTGAAGGAAGGCAAAGGGGAGAGAGTATCAGATGCAGAGTAAGCAGTGGCGGAAGGACAATGCTTCTAGAAGCAGGAAAGACATTGGGCCAGGCTTCGAAGTCTTCAGTTTGAGCTACAGAACTGAACCCCTATTCTGCTCCAGCAGACCTTCAAAGATGGGTCCACATCAGCTTGTACGGATTGTCCAGTAATGAGCTATCCAGTCATTCTACATTGGTTTTTCTCAAAAGCAGTCATGAAGCAGCAAAGACACCCTTCTCCGACACTTTAACACAGAGACATGGGGATCTCTACTCAAGTGAGTGTTATCCTCGGCTGTTTGCTTCTGAGGAAGATGAGCATTTTCTGGCTTCAGGAATTAGATTGGTAGGTTTATGCTAAGAAGAGACTGAATTTCAAAGACTGACTTAAGTGCTGCTCTATGTCCCCCACTCAAACCCCCTCCACATTCTCTGGACCTTTGTGGCTTCGGGTGTTACAAGTAAACAAATTTCTCAACTAGTCTAGTCCATACCAGCAGTTTTATTAAGGTCCCAGGCACAGCCTGCCCCACACTGCAGCAGAAGCTGGAAAGCTTCATTCACATATCAATGCACAGCTACAACGATGATCCCATTTGGCTCTGAGGATCCCATTTGGCTTTGTTTGAAGGAACCAAGTACCCTCATCACTTCTGTTTGTAGAAGCATCCACTGGAGTGCACATAAAAATGTGTGTGTCAGGGTGGGGGTGCGCATAAACGTGTGGGAGGCCGTGGAGACCAGAAGGGGAAGGAAACAAGAGTCTGGCTGCTGGCTGCCCTATGAATCAACTTGAAAAGCCCCTGGGCTGATCTGTGGTTTGGATGCAGGCCTCCTTGCAGGACTCTGGAGTCTATGATGGTCACGCACGGCTGGGTTCAGGCAGTCGGCTCACCTAGGTGAACGATGACTAGGTGAATGGGTACTAATTGGTTCATTCCAGCACATCTTCCCAGGAGGTGTGACAGACTTTTAGTTTCCAGCTGCCAGGAGACAGGCACGGCATGCACGATAGATGCCAGCGATGCCGTTGAAAATAAAAATGATTTTCACTGATTGTTTTCCAAGTTCTCTTGAAGAAAAAAAAAAAAGCATCCCTTCAAAGAAAGAATGAATGGCCCCTACCAGTGTGAGTTTTGCAAGGGAGGTGGGCAAGTTTTGCAAGGGAGTTTTGCAAGGGAGTTTTGCAAGGGAGATGAGAGGCCTGGTGCACTGCTGGGTTGTTATTTGAAGAACTGAAGGTAGGAGGTTGGGGGAGGCTGGATTTCTTGACCTATGCAGTATAATGACTATAGGTATTTAGGGGAAACTGGGAAAGACCCTATGCACAGTACTTGTTACACACTTGGAAGCTTGAACTTCCTGCAAAAGCTTTAAGTCTTCTGCAACCAAGCCCTGAGCAGCTGCTGCCACCAGATCAATGGCAGCTCATTGCAAAGGGGAAAGGGTCATTCAGTTTTGGAGCATTTTTACCAGAGTAATAGATAACTCGATGTGAAAGGCAATTCCCCCAAAGGGCAAGAGACAGATTGCCTCAGAGTCATTCAGAGGTTGGTGTTGGTGACATTAAGAGACACCGTCATGAGTTACAAAAGGACCAGAGGCACAGAGATCCACTCACCCAGAGTGAGACAAACTATATTTTCTGTTGTCTAAGTTGGTCCTGACAGCTTATGATTCTTCTTCCAACTGACTGGTAAAGGTGAATCCCCAGAAAAGGATAGATTTAGCATTCTTTTTTTAAAAAAAATATTTATGTGTGTGTTTATATACTTGTGTGACCCTGTGCATGCCATTGCACATGTGTACAACCTGTTCTTTCTTTTCACCACATGGGAGCTGCTCTTGCCTATGGAGCCTTCTCACTGCCCAATACCTACTAACTGCCAGCTCCTCGACCTCAAGTCTGCTCCTCAGTCTCCATGTGATCTTCCTTTTGCTTCCCTGCCCTCTACACTGATTACTGTGAATACTTTGTAACTCTTCTTCCTAGACATGTTCTTCTGTCTTTGCTTGCTCTAAGCACTGAGGTAGCTGTAGTGGTGCCACCTCAAGAGTTCCTGTCCTGACTTCCTTCCACAATGAGCAAAAATGTGGAGGTGTAAGCCAAATACAGGTGTGTGGAGGTGTGAGCCTCCTCTCACTGCCCCAGCTTGCTTTTGGTCTTGGTGTTTTGTCACAGCAATAGAAGACCTAATTGGTAAAGCTGGGAGGAATGCCCTGTTCCAATAGTAGCACCCATGGTTGTTATGATGGCTAAACTTGGCTTTAGGAAATGCCACTTATGTCTCCACTAATCCAGTCTCCACATATTTCTGGGTAGCTATCACATGTTAGGGTCTATTGCTGATGAAAAAGGATTGAACCCTACAGAGCCTTGTGGCATAGTCACTGTTCTGTTTCCCAAGGCGTTGCCCCTTTCTGCTTCTCTCAAGTGGAGGAGGCAGTCGTTGCCTACCTCGTCCCTCAACCTTGGCCACTTCCACTGCAAGTCAGCTGTCCTGGAGCAGGGCCTGCCAACACACTTGAACAACTCCTATTCCAGTGCTATGAAACATGGCTGGAGAAGTCTCTCCCAGGCCCTGTAGCTTTCTTTCCTGATACGGTCAGAAACATCTCCTGTCTTTGCAGATGTAAACGGAGATCACTAAGATGAATTTATTCAGGTAGGGTGCCAAGTGCAGCCACATCTCTCCTGGTGAACTGCAGTCAGAAGGGATGTGAAAGCACAAGTAGACAGACAGGATGCAGGGCCAAGAATTATGAAGCCACTAAGCAAGGAATGGATATGGAAAGCTACTGGTGGCTCACCTGGGCAAGCACAGAAGCCTCTCCCAGAACCTCAGACTGTTTCTGTCTATGCCATGAACTCAACTCCACAGACTCTTCACAAACTTTGGGTTCTAAAACTGTAACTTTGTGGCATTTCTTATGTCAGTGTTTGAAAACCACTCACTCTTGTTACTCATTGAGTATTTATCAGTTCACTCTGAGTACACCCTCTCCTTTGAAGTCCCTGCCCTCAGGTTCCACCTCTGGAACCTTTGTTTCTCACTGTTAATTGTCATGACTCCACACTACTACCCTCAAATCACTGCACACTTTGGCTTCTGACTCACACTTGTCTACCTTGAAACCTGTCGTTATCCCATGTCCTCAACATTCAGGCAGACTTCCAGCTCCTCAGCTGGAGTCAGGTTGCTTGGCTCCCCTTGCTCCACAAAGATTCTTGTGGCGTCATAGTGTGCCTCCATGCTCTTATCCACGGCCTCAACGGGCACTCAAAAATCACTGTACCCTAGGAGTCTCTGACGCCATCTGCCTTCTGAATCCTCCCTCATTCCTGATTTTCCTGGGATGCTTTGGCTGACTTCTCATCCACACTCTGGCCGCAGGCCAGTGAACCACGGGAAGATGCACCTCAGCTGCCAGTCTCCAGGTCGCAAGGTCTCTCATGTCCTTGGTTTGCAGTAGAACCTAGAATGGAAATTTCCAACCTCTGATCAGCTAAGTCAGATGCCTACACCTTCTTTGCTCAGCAACATGACAACTTTTCCTCTCCAACTTTACTTGGTCACCTGTGGTCCTTCCTTTGCTCCCTCTTAGGATATACCTCCAGTCTTCTTGACACCATACTTATCTTCTCTGGATAGTTTACAATTCAACTACACTTCTTTCCTAAAAATCCTGAGGCCACAGAGCCAGGGAGGAAGTGTTTAGTGCCTCCTGGCTGCACTGGAAATTTCCCTCTGTTAGATCCTTTGTCAGCTGGTCATTACCTGTAGTTGCTTCTTTCTTTTCATTGTTTCAAAACACCACAGACTGCTTCAGTTTGTAGTCGTGAACATGTTCCTTGGGGGGTTGGAGAGAGGGCTCAGTGGTTAAGAGCACTTGCTGCTCTTGCAGAGGACCCAGGGTTGAGTCCTGGCACCCACATGACAGCTCATCTGTGTCACTCCAGTTCCAGGGTATCTCATGTCCTCTCTGGCCTTGGTAGGCACACATTCATGTGGTGCACATACACACATGTAGGCAAACACTTTTATACACATAAAAATACTTCCTTAAAAAAAGTTCCTTTTTGTGTTTGACACATCTTTAATTTTGAACTCTGGTAATGTTAGTACAGACTAATATTAAGTGTGAAGTCCAGACAGTCTGTCTTCACAAAGTAGTTGACTATTATGTTTAGTCCTCTGAGGTCTCTCTCCCTCTCTGTCTGTGTCTGTCTGTCTGTCTGTCTGTCTGTCTGTCTGTCTCTCTCTCTCTCTCTCTCTCTCTCTCTCTCTCTCTCTGTGTGTGTGTGTGTGTGTTTGTGTGTGTGTGCATGTGCACACATGTGAAAGTCAGAGGGTCTGTGGACAACTTGGAAGAATGAGTTCTGTCCACCATGTAGGGTCTGGGGAATCATTGAACTCAGGTGTCAGGTTTTACAGCAAGTGCCTTTACCCACATGACTGTCTACCCAGTCATGGTTTTCAGCTCTCACTTTGCATTTGCACTTCTCCATTTCCTTGTCAGCTCTTCTTTCTTTCTGTAGCTGTGACACTTCACATGTCCTACATTGTTTTGTTGGAATTTTCTTCTCTGTTGCCGTCCTGTGTAATGGTAGACGGGTGACTTCCACTCTCTGCCTGGCCAGAAGAAGCCCACATTATTCCGTCTTCAGCATCTTAAAAGGTAACAGATCAGAGAATGGCAACCAATGCTTTGTACAGTGTCCCCTGGACTGTCAGGAGAAACATTGCTATCTGACATGATGGGCAGCTGAAGAGACTGTAGACTGGGATCACCATGGGCGGTCTCCATATCTCAGCTAAAAGGAGAAGACAGGAGGAACATGGAATCCTGATAATACAATTCACTCATCAGCTGGCCATTTTACTTGTGTTCTTTTCAAATAAGTTTCTAAAACTTAATGGTGAATGGTGACTCAGCACCTTCTAAATTGCTTTTGCTAACATCTACTAATATGTCAGATGAGCCTCACTTTCATTCTTTAAAAAAAATGTACTATCTGGAATACACAAGCTTAATCTTCAGATAGGAACAAAGATGTCTCTTACAGATTTTCACTACATATATTATTTTAGGCTACAAGCAAGTGATTATTAGATGTATTTTAGGAATTGTCATTTCTTTTGACTAAGACCTCGCTGTTCACAATGACACTACGACCCACTTTTTCAGAAAAAAATTTAATATTATTTAGGCAATATTTATCATAGATTTTTGTCTATGTTGATAGAGGTTTCCATAAGAAGAAGGAGGAGGAAGAGGAGGAGGAAGAGGAAGAGGAGGAGGAAGAAGAGATGAAGAGGAGGAGGAGGAGATGAAGAAGAGGAGGAGAAAGAGGAGGAGAAGGAGGAGGAGAAGAAAGAAAGAAAGAAAGAAAGAAAGAAAGAAAGAAAGAAAGAAAGAAAGAAAGTTAGTTCTCTGGACAAAGACCAAAATTCCTTTTTTTAAAAATCTATGTATAATTTTGAACATTATTTTTATTTATTGTTTGAGGATTTCAGTCATGGATACATTGTTCTCTCTCATATCTCGGTTCTAGCTTCAAATCCTTTGCATGTGTAACATGTGTAACATGGCTTCCCTGTGGAAGCCAGGAAACTAAAATGGTTCTGTTGAGGAGGGAGATGATTTAAGAGAGGGTGGCAAAAACCAGTATATAAAAACAGGAGAGACAGTGGAGCTGGGAAAGTTTAAACCACTATGGTGAAATGAGGAGAATGGGGAAAGATGAATCAAAATCAAATGTGTCTGGAAAAGCCACACGGCAAACTGCTCTCTTGCAAGTAAGTTACAAAGATAATTGAAAGGGCCATACATTTGGTACTTCTTCATTGCTGTGATAAAACACCATGACCAATGAAACTTAGAGAAGCAAGAGTTTATTTGGGCTTGTGGTTCCAGAGGCTTAGAGTCCATGATGGCTGAGCAACAGGAACAAGAAGTTGAGGGGTCACATCTTGAACCACAAACATGAAGCAAAGATGAAAAAAAATTGAAATTGCATGAATCTTTAAACTGCCACTTTCCATCCTCAGTGACATCTGTACCTCCTAACCCTCCAATATGGTGCCACCAACTGATGGTACCAATGCTACAGACCACAGGGGCATTTCTCCTTCAGCTCACCACAGAACAAGAGAACACATGGGATGAAAGAAGAGAGAGGACACTCGGGGGAGTGGGTAAAAATGTAAGCAGGGGTGGGGTGGAGAGGTATACCTCACCCCATTTCCTCCAGCACCCAGAGTTCCTCAAAGATTAGGTAGCTCAGATTTAACTTCTAGCTAACTGACTCAGAGATGCACATACAATACTTGCTCCCATAGCCCTTAGTGGGTCTGGATCCTGCTTTATCATGCCCTCATCTAATGGAGGTTTCAATGTTCCCCAAAGCATGCTGATTCCTTACCATTGTGAAATTGACCTCACTGGGAATCAACACAAGATTGGAGACACTCATTGTTTTCAGTTCATGTTGCAAATGCACACAGAAAATCAAGAACCTGCACGTGCCTTATTTCTGGCTTCCCACCATACATCAATAGCATCTTGCAATAAATACAGCCTTCAGCTTTCTTCCTATACTATTGTTTCACTTGTTAATATTTTGGTTAACAATGTGTCTCTGAAAGCATAGGACGATTACTCTATAGGCAATTGCTAAGGCTCCCAGGGGACACAATGTTTCCTGCTTATACATCTTGAGGGGAGGCAACCAAATAGCAATTTTTGACTCTGGCTGAGTTAAAGTGAAATGTTTTCAAAACCTACCTGATTGTGTGGATTTAACTTATCTATCACTTACCACTTTCGTTTGTATTATATTAGCCACAGATTTTTATGGACTGTACAAATTATAGCATTGTATTAATGTATGACATTAAACACCCCTCTAATGTATTTGAAATGCACATATGGCCTGCTCCTATTTCAAGTATCTTTGTTTCTTCAACACAATGTTCTATGTGAGATCTTCTAGCACTTGCGACAACTTGAAATGAGGCTGCAGAGTAGAAGTGCTTGTTACAAGATTAAAGTAGTTATCTTTATTGCATTCACACACATTTAATACCATATGTGAGCTCCAGGATTCTCAGTGATACATCGTAATGAGATAGCTGGGTGACTCTGCAGATTCCAGGTTGGAATGCAGTTGGCAAATGTTAAATCAGAAAATACCAGGAACTGAAATTTACCTTTGATGCTAGTTCCCAAGGAGCCCCAGAAAGTAAGAGTCAAAAGCATGTGGCAGTCAAATCCAAAGGCTTACACTTCACAGCCATTACTAGACACTTTTACTTGTTTGATTTTTGTCTATTAAGGTTTGTTCCAAATGAACAAAGAGAAGTACCTCCTAAATCAATTAAATATTTTTATAAATCAAAACACATGTACAAACAATTCAGAAAACTTAACTTTAAGGTTCAGATGAAAATTATTATTGTTCTCAACAGTTACCATATACCTGCTTAACCACACTTGTGATGGTGAACAGAGTCAGTCTTAAATCATCAGCTAAATAAACCATGTCTTCATTTTCAATTAGATTTTTCTTCCCTAACTCTATTTATACAAGACATTATCATTATTTTCACTGAAATACATCTAGGTAGTTCTTTTCTCCAAGACAGTATCCGGGTAAAGAAAACAGCTTTTGTTTTATGATGGTGACATGGAGTTCAAGCTGGGTTCCAACTCCTACCCTCCTGAGTCTTGTGGCTGAGTCTTCCCTTCTCCATGCCCGCACCTTCTTAAGTCTACAAATGGGATCAATCTCTGTATGCTGCACCTCCTTTGGCCCTTCTGGCTCTTCACAGGTTATTTTCCACGTCATACTTTATGATGCTTGGTGACTTCTAGACCCCACCAGAGGTTTTCCTACCTGTGCAGATAGGTGCAGGTGTATTGCACGTAAGAGTATCTTTCCAGAGACCAGAATGGGAACAGAGCAAGAGACTGTCAGATTCTACATACTTGGCTGTTTCCACCTGGTGCCCTAAAGCTTAGTTTTGATGCCCCATATTGGGCTTCCTGATGCTCTCCTGTTTCCCTCATCATTCTTCATATGCTTCTTCTCACCATTAGAAACATCCCACATCACACTTCCTGTTCTGTTGTGTGATTTCTTGGTTTGAGAGAGTGACTATTTCAACTTTGCAAGAATATTAAGCTTCAGGGTTTAGTCTCCATGGCAAGCAAGGTACACAGGATTTAGTTTATAGAAAAAAATGACATAGCTGTCACATTTTAGAGGCCCCTGCCTTGTCCCTGTCACATGGGACTATAAAGGTGTCCAGAAGTCCACTTTAAAATTCTCATTCCCCAATACCTGTTCCTTTGGGCTTACAGAATGTCATTTTTCTCAGCATAGCTCTACAGTGATCACCCCATTTCTCTTACCCATTGTTCCCTTTATTAGGCAAAGCCTCTCACATTTTGGACTTAGATCTGTCATGGGATTATGAAAGACAAAATAAAAGACTAGGCTCTGGAAAAAGATTTCCTAGTATTAAATACTTATTAATTGTGGGAACCAAGGCAAATTATTTAATGTCTCTCTCCTTCAGTTTTGCTGTCTTTAGTCATGAATGTAATAATAGTTATTGTGACAAAGAAATGAAGCAATGCATATAAAATGTGCAGGACAGGACCCTGCGTGTGCTAAGTGCCCTGTGCAATTTTCCTATTATTATGGTAGAATCGAGTCATTTCAGAGCTGGAAAAATGCTAGGTGTAGCCTTCCTGTGTTGGAAGTGTCATAAGTCTTTTTGAAGAGTTATGTAACTTCTTGAATGTACCAAATAAAAAGAGACTCAGTAGCTCCATTCATTCACCCAGTGGAAATCTCTGGGTATTCACAGTTCTCCTTTAAGTAAATATTCATCTTCTTTCACTGCTATTTATTATCTCCAGAAAGGTTCCTTGGAGACCTTTAGAGTCAGTCTAATCCTCTTCTGTCTCAGTCCTTTAATATCTGAGGATATTCAGGATGCCAGCTTCTTTTTCATACAGATTCTTTTATGAAAGTTACAGGCACATATTGTCAAGCTGTCCTCCCTAGATAGGATTCAAGTTCCCTCACCACCTGGCCATGGAGGGTCATGGGAGCTACTGTCACTTCAGTAAGATCCCATTAGCCCGACGACAAATGACTTAGAATCAAGTATTTATGATGCTCAAAATCAGTTAGACATATCCATTTGTCTTAGTTCTTTAGAGAGTCCACATGTGAGATTAGTGAGTTTCTATTATCTAGCGTTAAGGAGGAATGAAGTATTCAACAGCTGAGAGTCTCCCATACATGGGCATCAAAGATTTGCTGGGTAATCATTAATTTTGAATGTATGATTTGAGTTATCGCTTTACATCTAGAACCTCATGGTAAATATGACAAGAGCTTATGTAGATTTCTCAGTTAGCAAAGTATAAAGGAAATAACCACACACACAGCTGCATTTACTATTATGGTAGTTTGAATAACGATGGCCCCATGACCTTATGTATTTAGATATGTTGTCATCAGGGAGTGGCACTATTTGAGAAGGCTTAGGAGGCATGACTTCATTGAAAGACGTGTGGGCTTTGAAGTTCATGCTAGCTCCTCCTCAACCTCAGCCTACTGGTCCGGATGTAGCTCAGCTATTGTTCCTGTGCTGTGTGCTGCCATTCTTCCCACTGTGATAATAGTGGACTAAGCCTCTGAAACTGTAAGCCAGTCCCAGTTAAATGCTTTCTTTCCTACAAGTTGCCTTGATCATGGTGTCTTTTCACAGCAATAGAGTTGTGACTAAAACAGTTCTCCTTTTCACAGTCCACTGAAGGAAAAGGACAGAGTACAGAGTGGTAGTAAGCCCTGAAGGGCAGAGCAGATTCCTGAAGTTGGCATGTCATGTGGTACATGAATTACTTTCATCACAACTGTGATCCAGGAAAAGCAACTTGAAGAAGAAAGGGAGTATTTGGGCTCACAGTTCAAAAGCAAAGAGGTGGAAGTAACTCAGCCATGGCTCCTCAGATTTCAGTGAAATAGGAAGCAAAGAGCAGGAAATGCTTGTGCCCAGCTGGCTTTGTGACTTTTCTGTTCATTCACCCTGGATCCCAGCCCATGAATTGCTGGCTGCCCACAATCTGAATGGATCTTCCTTCTTCAGTCACATCAAGGGAATACTCAGAGGTGGGCCTCCTAGGTGATTTCAAATCTAGTTGAGTGCCTGTGCAGACCAACTGGGAAACAGGAGGAACCCACAGAGTGACAGAGAAAGGCATAAACTTACACATGAGAAGTGATTGTTTCTAATCCACATGGTGTAATACATGTTGGATGAGTGTGTCTCACTGGAAGAAATGGGTAGATAAATTCCAGAGAGGTAAGAGAAAGCAAAAGGCAAGCCCAGAGCTTGAATAGTAGTAATATTGAATAACACTTGATCCAGTTTTAAGCAAATGTCTAAAGGGAGGGATGGGGTTCTCTTTTACAGACTATGTCAGAAATGAATTGTGGTGACATGACACAGTTGGGGAAATGACTGTTGAGCACAGAAAAGATAATCTAAGACCAAATCCCACCCCCACCCACAGTCTTAGCAGAAAGTGGAAGAATAGCCAGATTTTGAGAGACTGGGACCCTGACCTTTCATCACCAAGGTGAAGGTGCCATTTTGTGATCCTATTACAATGAAAACACAACCTTCTACACAAACTTGTCTATCTCCATGATGCTAAAAGCCAGTGGTCACTTTCCTCCATTGCTTGTGATATGTGACTCTTCCTTGTTTCTCCATGGCCCCGTCACTTTCTACACTGAAGTATGATTTTTTTCTTTAACAGATACATCATTTCTATAGACTATGAGCTTCTAGTATCAGAATCTATTTCTTACTCTTCTTTGACTCACTCGAAGCACTGAACAGAGAGATGTGCACATAATAAGCACTTGGTTCTTATTGAAGAGAAGAGTGATCTAATTTGTGTAACAGGAAGATGAATGGTAGACTTATGTGTAAAAGGGATTGCCAAGGAGTGAGGCTATGCACTGGGTATAGAAACCCTGCAGTGGATCTTCTGGGAAACAAAGATTAATGGCAGTAGAAAACAGAGGAAGAGATGTGTTTGAGGGACTTTCAAAGAGAAACTGACAGGGGATCTCATCCAGTTGTGTGGCTTAAGTACTTTAATATGCTTGATGACTCTCTTATTTAAATAAGTCGGCTTTGGCTCTCTTTTGAGCTCAAAGCTCATATGTTTAGCTGTCAGCTTGTGTCTCTCCCATGCTCAGTTCTTCACTTCTCTAGACGTTCCTGAATTCCTTTAATGACATCCCCAATCGTGGATTTCTCGGGAGTCATATTTGATTTATGACTCTCTCATCTTTTCTCACCTGGCTCCATATCTATCCCATAATCAAGTCTGGTTCCCCCATCTCTGTTTCTTACTTGATATCTCTCATCATATCCTGCTCCAGCAACTCTGGTCTCATCATCAGTCATCTTCCAGGGCACAGAAGCCCTCCAATTGGAAGATAAACTCCAGGCTCTCTTGCCTTTTCACAGTCCACTCTCCAGACAGCCAGCAACGTGATTTTTGCAAGCCTGAGTTATCACTTGGGTGGTGCACTGTTCAAAACCTTGCAGTGCTGGCCTCTGTATGCAGAATAAAGCCCAATGTCCCCCTGAGCCTTCAGCTTCTCTCTGTGACATCTGAATCTTTCTTAAACTTTTACCCTCATGCCCTTCTCAGTCAAGTCTTTGTGAGTATGAACCCACAGTGCCATAAGGCATGAGTCACACCCATCCTCTCCCATGAGATTCTAGCCTTCTAGCATGACTTCAGACATGGCTAAGCCTTTTCCAGCGAGCTGGAGGAAGGCTGATAGACACATAGATGAAGGTGTTCTTTGTATACTTTGAACATGTCCTTAACTCTGGGCCTCTGCTCTTGATCTTTTCGATGCAATATTGCATGTTTGCAAGTCCTTTCAGAACCCACTTCTTTCAACTGTACAGGACATAGCTCTGAATTTAATGTCAGTTTCCAAGGAAGCCTTTTTTTATGTTTTAAAGTAGCTTCATCTTCCAAGGCATCAGTGTTTTATTATTGTTTTTTTATTTTCTCCTTAACTATGTGTGGTGTGTTTGTGTGTGTGTGTGTGTGTGTTTATGTCTTAGGGTTATTATTGCTGAGATGAAGTGCCATGATCAAATGCAAACCGGGGAAGAAAGGGTTTATTTGGCTTATGTTTCTACACCACTATCATTGTTGAAGGGAGTCAGGACAGGAACTCACGGCAGGAACCGAGAGGCAGGAGCTGATTCAGAAGCCATGCACCGTGCTGCTTATTGGCTTGTTTCACATGACTTGCTCATGTTTTTCTGCTTACATGGCTTGTGTTCTTACAGAACCCAGGACTAGCAGCCCAGGGATGGCCACACCCACAGCCCAGGGATGGCCCCACCCACAATGGGCTGAGCCTTTTTCATCAATCACTAATTAAGAAAGTGCCCTACAGCTAGATTTCATGGAGGCATTTTCTTATTTAAGGTCCCTTCCTTTCTGACAACTATAGCTTGTGTCAGCTTGACATAAAACTATCCAGCACAACTGAAACTTGTCAACTTGACACTCAAACATGTAACTGTCAAGTCGCAATCTTTTTTTCTCGTTCACCCCCAAGATCACACATTAATATAAACATCATAATATAAAACATTTTACAAACTTTAAAAGTCCCACAGTCTTACAAATTCAAACACTTTAAAAGAGTTCAGTCTCTTTAAAAACTCCAAAGTATTTTTTTAAAATCCAAGGGAATTTTTTTAATCTAAAAATCTCAACTGTGGTCTCCTACAAAATCAAACGTAAGTTGAATACTTTCTTATTTTAAGAGGGCATGATCACAATCAAATGAAAGAAGAATCGAACTTCAAGTGTGTGTGTGTGTATACACACACACTTGTGTACATACACATACATATTATATATAATATATAATATGTACATATCACACACACACACATATACACACATATACACACATATACACACAGGTCTCTGTTCCATATCACTTAAGGCAGAGAACATACAGTAGTTGTCATCTGCAACATAAAACATGCCATTTGCATTCACACTTTAACAACCTAGGCAAATGGCATATCTATGACCAAGTGTTTAATAAGGATAATACAATCCAGAGCAGCTGCAGGGATTCTATGGGCAACTTGATGGAGAATATTGATCAGTAAAGTGTCTGCTGCTTGCTGTCTCATCTGACACTCCCCTTGTCTAAAACTCAAGTGTGTGTCAACATCGCTTGTTAAGTAGGTTTGGCCTACCACGACAGTTTATGACTGGTTAGATCTGGTGAGGCCCAGAACTCTGAATACCATGGTGCAGATGATGCTGTGAGTGGAGAGACCACCAGAGATTGAAGAGCCTTCCCTAACAAACTTGTACACAGCCTACTAGAATGGATTTACACACATTGCTGGATTTCCTCAAATAGCGTGGCTTTCTTCTTAGAGGCTGGCTTATGTCGGTAGAGATCTACCCTGAGAAAATCCATGGAGGACTGGCTTTCCAAGTCCAGGTAATAGAGTCTCTGTCATCTTTCATCTAGAGGTTCTCTTCCCTTTTTTGGTAAATAGTCTTGGCTAAAAGCACTTCGCAGCCTCTTAACTCTTTACATGGTCCTCCTGTGATGCTAGTGGGGAGGTTTTTATAAACTAACAGCTGAAAATGATGCTGCTTTTCAGTAGAGAAGCACCATGTGTTCAGTGTAACTTAAGTTAGGCCCATAACATATCCATAAAGAACGTGCTTCAGTTCTTTACAGGTGACACTATTTGAAAACATTTTCACGAATGCTAGACATTAGCACACCCATTTATTTGTACTATTGAAAAAAAAATACATTGCTAAGATCAAAATTTGGTTCATTTCTGGTCCATATGTTTCCAAACGCCGTATTATTTAAATTGACCTTGATAAAGTTCAGCTGTATTTACAATTCACGCCAAGTACAGCCAGGCTTGATTGTATATGCACAGTCTGTGGGATGGCAATGCTGTCCTGTCAGAGTAAGTGACTTATAACAACCCGGACTGCCGGGCTGCTTCTGCAGCAGCTGGCTCAGCTGCGGGTATTTTGGACTGTTGATGTTGTCACTCTAAGTCCACACATATGCATTTGACCTCCACAGGCAAAGGAACAGCTTGAAGGGTGGGAAGCAAGTGAAACGGACTTGTGGAGATGTGAGCAAGTTAAATGTCGCATGTCACAGCATCATAGCGTTCTGAGAATATCAATTTATTCCTCATCGTGGAAAGGTTTTAAGGTTTATAATAAGCTCTCCTTCTCATTGTAAAATAATACGGTATTCAGAAAGTTAAAAATACACACACACACATTACAACACAAACATACACTGCACACATGCACACACACATACATACTACATGCATACACTGCACACATCACACATACTACACATATACACTACACCATATACACACACCACACCACACACATACACACACACCACACCACACACACACACACACACATACACACACACCACAC
Source organism: Arvicanthis niloticus (assembly GCF_011762505.2). NCBI lineage: Eukaryota > Metazoa > Chordata > Mammalia > Rodentia > Muridae > Arvicanthis > Arvicanthis niloticus. The sequence goes on from NC_047673.1 coordinate 3,742,637, forward strand.
CACACACATACACACTGCACACACATACACACACACACTGCACACACACACACACACACACACCACACACATATACACACACCACACCACACACACACACACTGCACACACACACACACACACACACACCTTGCACACATACACCAAGGGGGAAAAAAAAGAAACCACCTGTAGCCATGAAGCTTCAGATACCCTGGAACTGGAGTTACAGATGGCTGTGATTCTCCATTGTCCAGGTGCAGGGACACGAATCCAGAAGACCTGGGAGAACTACTGCTCTTAACCTCTCAGCCAACTCTCCAGCCCCAACAGTATATATTTTGGTCAAGGTTTAAATTTAACAAAAGAAAACAAAGCACGCTTGGAGATTTGTCAATTATTTGGAAGCACTTTATGATTATTAATATTTAGATGTGCTTATTAGATGTATTTTTACTCCATGTGTATGGATGTTTGGGCAGCATGCATGTTATGTGTGCCATGGGCATGCATCTTCTGGAACTGGAGTTATGGACAGTTGTGAGCTACCCTATGGGTGCTGGGAAACAAAATAGGGTCTTTTGTAAGAGCAACCAGTGCTCGTAACCATTGAGTCATCTCTCTCTTCCCACCTTTATTATTTGTGTGTGTGTGTACATATGTATATCTATTTTTCTGTTCAAGTGTGTGTGCCTGTGTATGAGAAAAATAAATGCATTATGTAACCTGCATGTGTAGGTTAGAGGTCAGCACTAGGTGTCCTCATGTTTCAGACAGGGTCTTCCACAGGACCTGGAGCTCACTGATTGTTAGACTGACTGACCAGCAAACTTCAGGGTCCCACCAGTCTCCATCTTCCCAGCAATGACTCATTGAACCCAGCTTTGTGTGTATATGACTGTGGGTGGTGTACGTGTACATGTTGTATGTGGGTGTGTGCATACATGTGTAAGCAGAGGGAAAGAGTTAAAATTTAGCCTCTTTCAATTTCCCTTATTCCCTTGAGGCGGGAACTCTGACTGCACCTGGTGCTCACTGTTGTTTTTTTAGATTGATGGCCACAAACCCCAGAGAGTATCCTGCTTATCCTCCAGAACTGGAATTACAAGAATACCTTGCCATGCCCAGCTTCTGATGTGGTCTGTAAGATCTGAACTCAGGTCCTTACACATGTGCTGAAAGCCCTTTATTGACAGCTATCCCCCTGACCTCCAGCCCCTGGGAGCAGGCAGGTTCTAGGGAATTTATGATCTGGCATGGGACTGGTCACATTAATATCGAAATACTGTTTCTATTAGTTTCTCCTGTAGAAACCTCTCTCTTATAGTAGTCTTTATGGCAATGGTTCCCACACAGGAGGTAGGTATGAAAAAAAAGCTGCAATTATGAAAGCTGGATTCAAGTCCCTAAGTATCACAGCAAGTCTCAAGCTCATTGAGTACTGTGTGACTTTTCGAGAATCTTTGCAGTACCAAGAGATAGGCATTCCCAGCAGAGCCTAGAACCAATCAGCATTGCCACCACCTGCCTCTGTTAAGTATCTCCCATTGCCTTTGAGATGGTGTTACCACCCACATGACTTGAATCTCTCCAGCTGCACCCACCCATGCATATTTTTATGCAGCGAAGGAGGAGCAGCCTCCTCTTTATAGGATGCCTCTATTGGTGAGCAGAACTTGCAGGGAAAGGGAGCTCTCCAGTGGAGTGTCCACTCATCCTGCTGAGGTATCAGCATGGATACATGACACCTCGGGTATCCATATCACTTACAGATAATATTTATTCCCACCCACTGGGTGTGTGGCACCCCATCCCAGGAAGTGTTTACTGAGAAAGCCATTGTGGGATCTAGTGGGACCTACATCACTCACTACTTTGTGAGTCTTCATTGTAATGTGTTTGTCACCACTGAAAGTGGTGAAATAGAAAAGGCCATTTGGAAGTAACTTCTCCCTCTCTGTTTACTCAGCCTGTGTGGGCTAATTGCTGTGCTGACAACCCCTGGCTGCTCATTCATTGGCTGGTTCTGTGACCATTAGAACATTAATTACAGCTTTCCTGGCTCTACAGTTGGGGCTGCCTTTTTGTTTTTTCCTGATGAAATGGGTGCTGCTACTCTTTAAGTTTGAACGGCTTTCAGTTCGCTAAAATGGATGATCAGGCTTGGTTGCCTATTCTCACCCCATCCTGGTAAAGCCATATTGAGGACGACACTGGGTATGTGATTGGTATGTCAGACTCTCAGAGTCTCTCCCTGGGTCTTCATTTCTACTCTGTTGTTTTCATATTAGGAAATCATGACTTGCTATGTTAATTTACAGATTGAGTTCTCTCCCCTTCTGCTGTCATTATTCTTCAGCATTGAAGCTATTAATTAGTAACTTACATTAAAGAGTCTACATGCCTAGCACGATACTGGGTGTTTATAAATTCAGTTAATTTCTACTCCACCTCCAAACCCTTGTGAGATAGATGCTGCTTTTAATCCATCCCTACAGAAGAGCGAAGTCTTTAATGAGTTTAAGTTCCTTGTGCAAGTTTACACAATCAGGTTGGCTAGGCCACACTGGTATGCGTGAAAACCCAAATCTCCATGAGAACTCAGGGTTTCAGGCTTTAGAAAATCATTGGGACATTGATGGGAACAGAGTTCCCAGCTCTCCCACTAAGATGTTCCTGGACTGGGGAAGAATGCCTGAGTGGAAGGAGATGGAGGATGTGAATGATGGGCTGGGTGATTCACCAGCTCAAGCAAAGATTTTGAGGCTAACATTCAAGGCAGATAGAAAGAAGGAATGGTCTTCATGGTTCCACAGCCTTCAAAACACCTAACAGTAGGAAGTTTGCCAGAGGCCGTGTGTGAGTTCAGGCAGGGTTAGAAGGCCCGAGTGGCTGAGGGGTAGGGACAAAGACACTTCATGATGTGTTATACGTGGGTCACCAGCATACAACCAGGTTGGTCTGAGCAAATCTCACTGAAGAGTTGTAGGCCTAGTGACCCTAAAGAGTCACAGACCCTTTCCCATGTGAGGCACAAGCCTCAGGAAGGGCTAGACAAACACAGAACTGGTAACGCTCATCATCTGTTTCCTCACAGAGAGCTAGTTTAAATAAGAAAGAATGTGAGCTGTTGAGAAACACGCTGCTGGATTTCTGATGGCCTGATACAATAGGTAGATCTTATGAATTCATGCCAAACACTGCCATAGAATTGCTGTTGGGCAGGAGACTTTGCTTTCTTCTCTTATAATAATGGATGGTAGGTAAGATACATTTTTAGATCTGTATGCTACTCATTAAACCGACTGTTGGTCAAGCATATCTACTGGGGATGTTGTCCACAGGGTCCAAATGCCTGCTCAAGTTTTGGGAGTCCTCCTTAAAGGCCATGTCCCAGCATATGTCTACTTTAAATAAATCTTAAAAGAAAGTACATGTTTCCAAAGGTCAGCAGTGTAGTCACCTTGGGAGTGAGAGTAGAAACTGGAAGAGAGGATGCTGGGATATCTGGAGCACTCTCTGGGTTGTAAATCCTCAAAAAGGTACAGATGTCCCACCCCAGTACCTTAACTCCAGTACCTGTTACCTCATTTGGAAATACTGGAGTATGCTCATATAATCTAATATGTCTGGTGTCCTGATGGGAAGAGAGGAGGCTTCCAGAGACACAGACAGACACAGAGAGGCAAGGACATATGAAGACATAAGCACAGACTGGAATGGCATTGCTACCAACCAAGCAAGCAACTGTCAGCTGTCTCCCAAGCCAGGAGCGAGGCCTAGCCCAGATGCACCCAGAAGACAGGGCAAATTACCTCCGGTCTCCACTGCCTTGTTTGTGGGGGAAGTTCCAGCTACTCTGGGAAGCCAACAGGCAGGTCACTCTGGCATTTGCAGCCCGAGCCTAGGTTCTATGAGGATGTGTATAATCTCACCAACTTTTGGGGTTAGAGAGATGGCTCAGTGTGTAAGAGTGCTTGCCTGAGAGACTGAGTTTGGATCCTAGCACCCACATAAAAAGATGTTTGTGGCCTGTAACCCCAGCACTGTTGGGGACAGACCCAGGAGAATTTCTGTGGCTTGTGGTATACCTGCTTAGTTCCAGGCTCAGTGAGAGGACCAGTCTCAATGATAGAGAGTAGCAGAGCAAGAGCACCAGCCTTTGCACATGGGAACATAGGTATGCACACCCATGCGCGCGCGCGCGCGCACACACACACACACACACACACACGCCTTTAATACCAGGATTATGCAGAAACAGGTGAAGCTCTATGGATTGGAAGATGGCCTAGTGTTCTAGAGAGTTCCAAGACAGCTAGGGCCAAACAATGAGACATTGTGTAAACTGATGGTAGTGGTGGTGGTGGGTGGTGATTGTGGTGGTAGTGAAGGTGGTGGTGGTGAAGGTGGTGGTGGTGATTGTGGTGGTGGTGAAGGTGGTGGTGGTGAAGGTGGTGGTGGTGATTGTGGTGGTGGTGATTGTGGTGGTGGTGAAGGTGGTGGTGGTGAAGGTGGTGGTGGTGAAGGTGGTGGTGGTGAAGGTGGTGGTGGTGATAAACAGGTTATAAGTGAGGTCTTGGGGAACTGAAGTAGGACAAAGTCCCTCCTTGTCCTCAGTGGGAAGAAAGAGCTTCATGCTTCATCCACTGCAGATTCTCCTTGTGTGTCCTGGACAGGTCTATAGAAAAAACCAGTTGATTAAACATTATAAGAAACTGGTGAAAAAAAAAAGCCAGACAGCAAGTGTGTGTGACTGGGAGTGACTGCCAGTGACTGACGGAATGACGGAGCATTTAAAGGAAATTTGATTTCTTCAAGAGTTTATCTGTTCCCCTGATCTCAGGCTGTTAAGCCTGCAGTAATTAGAGGCAGCTTTTCTAGTCTCCGCAGCCCCTTGTTAACGAGGCTTCCCTCATTTCTACCAGCTTGGGCTTTGTTTCCTAATGGGTTTCTCCTTGATTGTCATGGAAGCATCCTTAGATAAGAGAAAAAGGAAAGTGGTCGGGAATGGAAGCTGCCTGAGCAACAGGGCGTCTCCTGTGCCTTGGAAACCTTTGGTGACTTTGCTTGCAGCTGTCACTGGTGTTAACTTCTAACCCATTAAACTTGCTTGCAGGGTGGCTGGAGTCAATGAAGCTGGGGGCAGCCTTCCTGGGCCTTCCCCTTTCCAATTGCACTGAAAGAAAGGAACACCAAAAGTTCACTGTGGCTGAGGAGGCCGTGCGGGGAGCGAGTCTTTTAACTCTTAACATTACTGTCCTCTGGCATCTCAACTTTTATCTGCCCATTAAACTCCTTAAGTTTGCTCACCCATCCATTTATCTGTCCAAAGGCAAGAAAGATAAAAAGAGCCACAGGATGTGTGAGAAAACCTTCTAGGTGTCCTGCGGATGCTCCACTGAATCCCAGCTTTGCCTGATGTAGCTGGCATCCTGAGGATGCAGATTCTCTGTAATGTTGTGGTTTGTTTTTCTTTCCTTTTTTTTTTTTTTTTTTTTTTTTTTTTAAGGCATTTGGCTTTGAAATCCTTTGAACATCTCTAAACTCATTTCCACTTCCAGAAGAAAAAAAAAAAGTGAAGAGGTTACTCTCACATAAATGTGGCAAGATCGCTTTTCATATAATAGTAAAAAGGGCTTCAAACAAATTCCTCATGTTTCTATAAATCTCACACACTTGGAATACCACACAACATCAGCACTGGGGAAGGTGAGACAGGAGGACTGTGATTTTAACATGAGCTTAGGATATTAAGAGTGAGGCTCTCTGGAAAAAAATCATTATATCTCATACATGTTGATGTGCCATTTTATACTTTTAAATATTCTGTTTATGGTCCAAGAATAGGATTTAAAAAAAAAAAAAACCTGTTCCAAGCTGGCTAATAAAACAGAATTTTTCTTTGTACCAATGTAGTCCAGTTTGCTAAGTTCACATATGATTGTTCAGATATTTGCTAACAAATTTCTGTTACCATCCAAGAGAAACCTAATTCTTGGGAGGAAATGGAGCCCAGTAATTAGCTGGGTTTTCCTGGGTTTGAAGGGCTGGATGAGAGCAAGAGCGCTCATGAAGAGCGAAGGGAGTCTTCAGAAAGGGCCCTCAACACAGTGCAGACTTTCTATATATCCATCCAATCATGTAGTGTTCAGTGACTGTACAGGAAATTAAGTCCCTCCAGCAGAACTCTCTATAGTTTTAGAAAAGATATTAACATAATACCAAGGCAATTTGGATACATTTTGCCATAGGACAAAGAGCACATTGTGATCTTAACATGCTGTGATCATGGTGTAGGATATTAATGCATCTCCCGACTGGAGATGGACTCATTGGCTGGAGGGTGACACACACAGAGACTGGGTTCTCTTTGTCCACACCATCGCTCCTTCTCCACCCAGGTGGGCGGGGTCACCACCATGAATAATAGACAGAAATGCTCAGGATGACACTCAAGACAAGGGTGCGCATTTCATCTCCAATCCAGCTTTACGACTGTGGGTAAAACCTGTACTGGGACAAAAGTAACAGATTCTAGTACTAAAATTAAATGAGAAACCAATTTGGTCACACACACACAAAAAATATCATCAAGCAGCAACAAAAACTAAAGTAATCTGAACTTTCACAGTTCAGGACAGTGTTTGGTTTTTTACAGAATCATTTTCTTGCAACACCTGTGAACTGGTTGTGGCAAGGTCCGCCTACAGTGGGAGGAGTCGGAATCCACATTCAACTATCCACCTGACCCCTGTTTAGTTCAGTTCAGTTGACACCACCGTTTCTAGTAACCTCCAAGAATGGTGATAGGTATAGACCCTGTACAACCAGGAAGCCCAGCTCCAAGCCTCGAAAGGGACCTGGGACTCTCTTAAACCCCTTGCGTTCCCACCGTCGTTCTCGATTGCACTGTAGCCACGGCTCCGTCTTTCTCTGTGATGTCCTCTTAGGAAGGAAATGAGTGAAGAAGAAAATCAGTTCTGCATACAGCCGTGACAGGAGCCGTGCACAGTGTGCTGGCAGACACATGAACAGTGTGTCAAGGAGCCCGAGGTGCATTCATTAATTCTGACTCGGAGTGGGCCAGATGACACAAGAAAGAGGATTCAGTCCAAGTGATGGAAGTCTTTTAAAATCCTTTATGTAAAGCAAAACAAACAAAACCAAATAAAACGTGTGTTGGGTAGATCATCACTTCTCACTTCAGTAATTTCCTCAGAAACTCTCGACTACATTTCCGCTCTGCTCCCACCCCGACGTGCTTGTGGCTACCTTTTCATGGAAGCAGAACACCTCTGTATTCAGATTTCTTGAAAGCCATAAGGAGGTGCAACTCACTTCTTGTTGCAGAACATCCCTGGTTTGTGACAGTAGCATCCCTGCTGGGGACTAATGTTCCCTCTCTGAACCATGTTGCAGGATGTAAACTTGGACCCTGCTCTCTAAGGGGCTCCCTGAGATGGCCAGGACCACAGGAAGCAGGGAAAGCCTATGGTTTTCTCTGTGTTTCCTACTGTACCTGATTATCCGTTGGGCTAGCCCCTGAATGTGAGATAAGGTGAGGGAGACGTCCAGTGCCTACGGAGGAGCAAAGTGTGCTGTGTCAGAGGTGTCAAGAAGGTGAGTGCGCACATCTCCAGAAGGAAGAGAGCATCCTGCTGTAAGCCTGTCTGTGGTAGAGCCTGGTAAAACCACCGTGGGACATAGCCACGCTGGTATCAACCTTTATAAGCATGACTGTATGCTAAGTCCATGCTACCCAGATTTTCCTTGCATTTAAATAGTTCAAAAAGTCCTTTCCCCTGCTCAGGGAATTCCCAGGCCATTCTGATGGTCAGGGAAGACAAATCCGGACAGTAGATAATACCAGTAAGTGGATAATAGCAGGATCTCTCTCTGAGGAAAAAAATTTTAACAGGGTCTAGTCATTATCCTAGTGTGTTTCCTCTGTGTCTTTCTCTTTAGAATTCCAGCAGGCTACTGTAGCTGTGGGGAGTTTCACAAGAAGATAAAGCTGTAGAGAGCTAGAAAATTAAGGTTGACTCTCCTCTGTTCTTAAACAGAGAGAGAGAGAGAGAGAGAGAGAGAGAGAGAGAGAGAGAGAGAGAGAGAACAGGCTGACCCCAAACTCTTCCTGATCTACCTGCTTCCACTTCCCAAGTGCTGGGATTAAAGGTGTACACTACCACACCTTGTCAGAACCCTGACTTTCATCTGAAGAAAAGAAGGTCTATGCAAGAGACTGACTCTGATCATATCTCATGCAGAGAGCTGGGTGCAGGACATAGCTGGTTCCCAGAGTCACAAGCAGAAAACGCCTTTGATCTCCCAGAAGCCACAGTGGAGTCCTTGAACTGGCAAGGACCCTACGAGGATTACACAGCCCCCGAGGCAGGAGATGACACTAATATCTGGGATCACATCTCTGAATGTGGTGGCCCGGAGCTATAGCTGGAAATGCTGATGTGCAGAAAATAATGTCCTGTTTCCTGGACTCTTCACGAGTTCTGACTGAAAGATACTCCTCATACAGTAATAACACCACATTTCCTGCTTCATATTACAAAATGAGCTCAATTGATCTATCTTCAATTTACCAAATTTATCAATATAAACCCTCTTTTGAACCTATTTTAATTGAAGTCTCATTATAATGGAAACTAGAAAGCTACATAATTCCACCAATAAATGCCTGTTTCTTCATTATTTAGCATGCTGTATATTTAATAAAATATTAATTTATATTTTATAGCAGAACATTAAGGGACAGAAACCAATGCGTTTTTTTTTTTTTGCACTGATGGTTATAGTTTTAAATTGTGAGCCTTTCTTTTAGAAGCTCTTCTGTAATTTATTTCACATGTTGAGTTTTTCCTGATTAAAAATCTGGCAGATAGAAAGATCTCTGTAGGTTCCTTTCAGGAATCATTTGTTTAATTAGGCAGGGACCTCTTAGGCCCTCACAGACTCAGGGTGTTGGAGTGACACAGACCTTGGACAGTGACTTGGAGACCTTTACAGACTTTAAAATATCATCTGTAGCTTTTTGACATTTCCAGGCATTTGCTAAGAAGTCACTCTGATCACATACAATGATGAATGGAAAGAGATTTTCAGCCAGGTGTAATTTGGGAAAACAGCAACAGGTTTCAGAGAACCTTGGTGTCCCAAATAATGTTCTTGCCAAATCACATTGGTCATGATGTCATGAAATCCACATAGACAGCCTGGATTCTGTGTGTATCACCTTCTTCTCTTGGGGTTTACATCATGGTAAATTCAAGTATCCAGACTGGTGGTATGACCTTCCATATGCAGGTACGATGTGCTTGGCTGTGTTTGTGGGAGGATAAAGATGGTGATGGTGATGGTGGTGGTGAGGATGATGACACTTATTTGCTTTTACATTACTATTTCTTCTAAATTTTGCACTGGTGACCACCCACCCTTAAAGTACAAAGAGGATTTGTACAGAAAATTATTTGAGATCTGTCATAGTTTTAGCTGCCGCCTTGGCCCCAAAGTAGAATCACCTGGGAAGATGTAACTTCAACTGAAGAATTACCTAGATGAGAGTGGCCTGTAGGTTTGTCTGCAGGCTAGTCTTTCAATTGATAGTTGATGAAGGAGTGTCCAGCTTACTGTGGGAAGTACTGGCCCCGGGCAGATAGGCTGGGACATATAAGTAGCTGAGCAAGGCAGAAGAGTGTGACAGTAAGCAATGTTCCTCCATGGTCTTCGCTCCAGGTTCCCGCCCTGACTTCCCTCAGTGAAATTTAAGTTGCTTTTGCCATGGTGTTTATCACAGCAACAGAAAGGAAAACTAGGGTAAGATAATAAATTGAAAAAGAGAAAAGGTGTGGATAAGAATTGATGCACTTGTGTTTCCCTTGTTGGTGACAGTTTTCAGATGTTTCTTGTTTGACACCCTTGACAGTCGAGGAGACTGGTCAAGGTCGTTGTAGGATGTTACTGTTTTGGGGGTGATGTTTGTGCTGTGATCAAGCTGAGGTTTCAATAATTAATAATTGGAAAGAATTTATTTTCAATGTTCTGCCCCTCAGAAATGAAAAATCCAAAATCTGCAACAACAAAAATCTCTGCTTGAGATCCAGGGCAATGTTTTTTTATGTACAAATGTGGAAAATGATATTGACTTCGTAGGCTGCAGACTCACTCCATTGGGTATCTCATCCCTAACATAGACTGATATTTTCAGAATATCAGAAGTTAGAAGGTATATGTTATACAATGTGTGTGTGTGTGTGTGTGTGTGTGTGTATGTGGTATGTTTATGTATGTGTGTGTATTTCTGTGTGTGTGTGTGTGGTATGTGTGTGTGTCTGATAGTGCTTATGTGTGTAGGTATGTGTGTGTGCAGTGTGTTTGTGTGTAGTGTGTATGTGCAGTGTGTTTTGTGTGTTTGTGTATATGTGAGTATCTTGGCATGTGTATGTGGTAATGTGTATGTGTGTAGGTATATGTTATGCAGTGTGTTTTTATGTGTGGTGTGTTTGTGTACGTGTGTGTGTATCTCTGCATGTGTGTGATATGTCTCTGTGTGGCATGCATTTATGTATGTAGGTATGTGTGTATGCAGTGTATTTATATGTGGTGTGTGTGTGCGCATGCGTGTGTGCGTGTGTATGTGTGTGTGCATGTGTGGATGGCATGTGTAGTGTCTGTACTTACTGAGGCAGAGTTTCTGATAAAGCCAGGAGCTCACTAATCCTAGCTAGTCTAACTTGCCTCTTGGGGATTCTGATGATTTCATCTTTACCTCCTAGACTGGGATTACAGGGTCTACTGTCGGTGCAAAAACACAGCTCTCGCCTAGTGGATAAAGTAGTAATTTATTCTGAAGCCAAATATAAGCAAGCATGGCTGGGGAGCACAAGTTTAGTTTATCCCAGCCTCCATTTCCAATGAGGTAGCAATTTTCTGAGCTTTATAGAAACTGAACAAGGAAAAGTCATAAACTAAGACACTTGTCAAATACATTGCTGAGTGCATTAGGTAGGTGGGTTAAAACAACATAAGAACTTGCTAAGGCCTTTGATGCTATGTGACAACACTGGTAGCTCTTTGAGTGGTGGAAAACAAAGGAATTGTTAATATATTCCAAAAGATGAAGTGTTCTATAGATATTCATTAAATCCATTTGGTTCATAACTTCCATTAATTCCACTGTGTCTCTGTTTAGTTTCTGTTTCCATGATCTGTCCATTGCTGAGAGTGGGGTGTTGAAATCTGCCACTATTATTATTTGAGATGCAATGTGTGCTTTGAGTTTTAGTAAAGTTTCTTTTATGAATGTGGGTGCCCTTGCATTTGGCACATAGATGTTCAGACTTGAGAGTTCATCTTGGTAGATTTTTCCTTTGACGAGTATGAAGTGTCCTTCCTTAGCTTTTTTGATAACTTTTGGTTGAAAGTCGATTTTATTTGAAATTAGAATGGCTACTCCAATTTGTTTCTTGGGACCATTTGCTTGGAAAATTGTTTTCCAGCCCTTTACTCTGAGGTAGTGTCTGTCTTCGCCACTGAGGTGCATTCCTGTATGCAGCAAAATTCTGGATCCTATTTACGTATCCAGTCTGTTAGTCTATGTCTTTTTATTGGGGAATTGAGTCCATTGATGTTAAGAGATATTAAGGAAAAGTGATTGTTTCATCCTGTTATTTTAGTTATTAGAGGTATAATTCTGTTTGTGTAGCTATCTTCTTTGGGGTTTGTTGGAAGATTGCTTTCTTGCTTTTTCTATGTTGTAGTTTTTCTCCTTGTTTTGGAATTTTCCATCTATTATCCTTTGTAGTGCTGGATTTGTGGAAAGATATTGTGTAAATTTGGTTTTGTCATGGGATATCTTGGTTTCTTCATCTATAGTGATTGAGAGTTTTGCTGGGTATAGTAGTCTGGGCTGGCATTTGTATTCTCTTAGGGTCTGTATGATATCAGTCTAGGATCTTCTGGCTTTTACAGTCTCTGGTGAGAAGTCTGGTGTAATTCTTATAGGTCTGCCTTTGTATGTTACTTGACCTTTTTCCATTACTGCTTTTAGTATTTTTTCTTTGTTTTGTGCATTTGATGTTTTGATTATTATGTGACAGGAGGAATTTCCTTTCTGGGCTAGTCTATTTGGAGTTCTGTAGGCTTCTTGTATGTTCATCAGCATCTCTTTCTTTAGGTTAGGGAAGTTTTCCTCTATAATTTTGTTGAAGGTATTTACTGGCCCTTTATCTGTTGAAGTGTTGGATCTGGCATAAGTGGGGGAAGGCAGCACAGCCTATTTACTAAGCTGAAGATAATCAACATAAATTGTAATTAGACTCTGGGCCTGAAAAATTTCAACCCCATCCAACAGCAAAGTTCTAGTCCATCATTGTCACACTGCTAAGCCTGCCTGACTTTTGTGGGGGTTGTGGGAACTCCTAGTCTCATGAGTATCCCTGTCAATGGCTTCCCCGATCTCCTCCTTTCGGAACTCAGTCACATCTTATAGTTACACACTTGCTTTATCAAAGATTTCTTCTGACTCACTTCTAGTTAGGCCCCAACTCCCCAAGATGCCATATGATTCCCAAACAGTGCCACTGACTGGGGACAAGTGTAAAACACAAGCCTGTGGAGAATGCTCCATAGTCGTCCCACCGAGTTTCCTGTCCCTCAGCTCTCTAGTCCATGTGCTCTTTCTCAGTTCCCTTTAGTCCCTGCCCTGTCTTGCCTCTCTATCACAATCCTGACAGAACCTCAAACACACGACATTACTCATTCTTTCTCAAGCTGGGTTGCAAAGCACATGTATGAGAAGTGCATATTCTTAGTGCTGTGATGCAACTTAATCAGTGTGAAGATGATATTCCAGAAAGTGAAAATACTTTAGATCATAATAGCAAATATGATTGCACTAGCGAGATCCAAAAGGATACTAATAAATACATGTACCTTCTAGTGCACACACACACACACACACACACACACACACAATTTAAAGAGAAACAAGTCTAATTTTTGAAAGTATGTAGAAAACAATGATAGATACATTTGCAAACAGGACTAGAGCTTTATTATAAGTTCGTAACCTCCTTTATATTAAGTTGAGATACACCTTTTAAAAACATCAGTTGTATTTAGTAGAACGTTCACAATTCATACAATATATTCCCATAGTAATATTTCAAATCTAGAAAACAAATTGACAGTCCCATGGAAACTCAACATTTCTCTTAGAAACAGGACAAGTGAAAGCCTTCAATTTGGGTCAGAACCACCTGACTGATCTTGGGGTGGCCACATCCTCTCCTCTGCTCTCTGCTTGGTTGCCAGAGTATTTGGTTCATTTCTTTTGTCACTTGTTATTCAAAGAGTAGAAACTGTGGTGCAGTTTGTGGTGTCTTTGTTGGAGTCACACATCCATCTGACTCATGGAGGGACTCATCTATTAGTAAGCTCAGCAGTGTGCTCAGGGGCATGTTACCAAAGGTTGTGTTCGCTCACAGAAATATTAATCGGATCTTAATACTTCTGTCTGAAAGTTAGGTCATGTTGGTGTCTTATCTTGGGCAAAACTTGACCAGATTCGATTCATCGTTATTTTGAAAATGAGTACATTTAGTTTTCTGAAGGTGAGATTGTGCAGGTCACAAAAGCAGATCCAAACTCAGAGTTAGCACCTTCTTAAGCAGCGTCTGGACTCATTTGGTATGTGAGAGGAGATAATCAGGATACTCAAGAGAGAAAAACAAGTGACAGTTTCAAAGCCTTGCATCTACAAGTGATAATTAGCCAACTTTCTGGTTTTTCACTCTGGGGCATAAATAAACTAGTCCTCTGTACTTCTCACTAACCTGACACATGCTGAACTGACAGGCTTGCTCTGGGGACTTTTCCGCCTGGGGTCACATTTTGTGCCTCCTTAAGTATCTGTATTGTTAGGTTTCTTTTGTTTCATTGTTTGAGATGAAAATGAAGATCTTTAGCAAGTACCCAAGTGTGCTGAACAAAAAAAAAAGAAAAAATCGGTGCCGTTCCTGGTGGCCAAGTCTGAGTGTCCCAAATCTTCTCGGCCAGTGGAGTCATTCATTAGGTGCTCCTGGATCTAACAGTAACAAGTTTTTGCCAAAGTCTTTAGCATAAAACCTCCCCCTAGCTCTTAGATTAACTCTGCTGTGCCTGGATTAACCTCTCTGAACCCTGTTATTGTTTCTCTTCATTACATTTATCCCCATGTCCTCTGTTGTCTTTGCTCTCATGAGCAGGAACACAGCAAAGAGCTTAAGCCACGCTAAGCTTCTACAGTTAGGAGCATCTATTTGGGATTCTTTGACACCCGTCCCTATTCAGTGTAAACATTCACTTTGAATCCAATAACCTTGTCAATAGAAATCATTAACACTAAGTCCCAAGTAGGCCTTGTAAGCAAAAGCCAGGCATGGTACATCCATTGTACAAAAACTAAGGTCAGAAACAACCTAATGGTCTGTTGACCCCAGCAGGAAAGATGCTAGCACCCAAGAACCACATCCGTTTTCATATTATGAATTTAAAGCACATGACATATGTCCTTAGAGGTTATCAAACAGAGTACTCATAATGCACTCACTCTCTCTCCTTCACTTTATGCCAAATCTTTTAAACAGGCTGGGATGCTGCATGTGTTTAGCATAAATGCGTTGCCAGGGCAATGAATTGAAGGAGGCAAAGTAAACATAATTTTATGCTAGCTGTGGATAGAAATAATTTCATCCTGATCTCCACTTACCATTTCACTTGACACATTTGATTCTGATTCTGACATTGTCTCCAAGGAGACTTGACATTGATTAGAAAGGCCACAGGCAAAAGCCACTGAGCTAAATTCCAGGGAAGGACAAGAATGATATTGTTTTTCTTAGAAGTGGCAAGACAAAGAATCAATACTGTGAGCATTGTATGATGTCATAACTTGGCTTTCTTAGCTGCCCTGCCAGCAATCAATGGTTGGAGAGGATCCAAGACAAGTCTCCTGGCCTCATTGCACCAACCTGGGTCTTCTATTTGCAATGGAAGTTGCATCTTGGCAATGTTAGGAATGCCTCAGAAAAATCAGTCATCTTGTCATGATTATGTGAAAATACTTATAATGCTGAAATGCTGAGATCTGGAGTTATTTGTGGCTTCCCAGTGTTCAGAAATTTCTTCCCGCAAGAGTGAAGACCACCCAAAGTTTTCATCTCATCACTAGGAATGATGCCCAGATGCCAGGTGCTGAGGGCCAGGACCAGGTGGTTTTCAAGATAGGAAGAGATTTCCCATGCCTAGTCTCTGTTTTAATAGATGATCCAGAAGAAAAATCATGTCTTGGTGCTGTTTTCCACAGCACAAAAAATTAATCTGTCTGTATGGTTTGTTTTGTTTTGAATTTGTCACATTTATCAGAGAGCATTGAGTGTTTGAATGCAAGGAGAGGGCCTGCCACATCTTTTCAAAAGTCTATTCCCTTTTATTAAAAAATCTTGAAGAGTATCAGTTTGGGAAAGCAGAGACTACATGTGATAGCAGGGACTTGAGGGAGCCAGTTCTAGTTGGGGGACCATGCCTTTTTATTATGTAATGGATTAGCTTGGAGTCACTAGAGAATGCCTGTTTTTTACTTCAGATCTCAGTGGCCCCTGTTTTGGAAGCTCTAGAGGTAGTTATAGCCAGAAGCACAAGATGAGGAAGATAAAGGTTGGCATCCCCATTACTACTGCTGGGATGGAACACTGGATCTGCACATTGTCCCCAAACTTAAAGCTGAACATCTCAACCCCGAGCTGATTTTAAGATGCCACCTCTCTCTTGCAGAGTGAGAGTGGAAGAGATGGAGCTTCTAGACCTTACAACAGAAAACAAGTTATAGACTTAATTGTAAGTTGGGACCTTATTTTGGAATGAAAATAAAATATCAATTCTAGGTACTCATCCATACTCACTTAAGGTCCAAAGCAGGCACTGAATTTACATTTAAGTAAAATATACCAGGAGATGAAATTACAAGTAAACTAAATTAGATGCCTTGAATATCTATCTCCAAGCTTCTGTTCAGAATAATAAACTAGTGTGAATAACTACTAACAAGCCCACAAATTAATGTGAATTTATTCGTCAAATAATTTAAATGTAAAAAGACTCAAGATCCTTTGAGTCCAATTTAGGGTGTGTCACCACACCTGGGAAAACATTACATAAATTCTTTGTGCAGCTTGGTCCTGACATCAATACTTGCTTCTGCTGCAAGCCTTCCTATTTTAGCACATTCTATGGGTCTAACATATACCACCATCAGTCTTTCCCAACCCAGATGTATATATTTGAACAACTTACCCCCCAGATCTCAAATTACTTAGTGGTAAAATATGTGGAAATAGTGTGGACCCCTAAAATTATGAAAATATTATGATTGCCTATTGAAAAATGTTTAGTAAGGTGTGTACAAAAATAAGTGTCTGGCAGATGCTAGCCATGTTTGAATGTCGAATTTAAAAATATTTATTCATTTTCCTGTCATTGAATTCAATGCTAACCTCTTGCTCTGAATTCATTGATCTATGAAGTATTCATTATCAACCTAAATTACACTTGTAAATTATGGTTGGCCCCTGAAGGGAAAGCTACTGTAGAGTACTTTAGATGTCTTGATTTCATATGAATCTGTATTCTCTCCCTCATTGTATCTTTGTCGAATCCTGAAATGAGACGAAAATTTCTCCTTAGCAGGGCATTCTACTGGATTTTCACACTGCATCTTTAAATATCTATGATATTTAAAGTGAGAAACTGCCCCAGGTTAAGCACCATCTCTGTCACACACACACACACACACACACACACACACACACACACACACACACACACACGTAGGTACCTGCTCAGCTCAGATGAACACTTTGTTTTATTTACTGACTGAATTAGGTAATTAGGCTGTATATTTGAATGGGCCACACAGAATGGTTTACTGTCCCAGCTGTGCAGGGGTAATGTTAAATACGGGAGAAACATATATTTTCAGTGTTTAGTTAACTAAAGCCCAAATAATGCAAAACCACCCACACCAGGAAACCTCTGAACACATAGACAAATCTTGGGAGACGTACAGCGTCTTATAGATTGATTATCCTTCCTTCTATATTTCTGTTGCTGTTGCATACAGATCATTAGGCAGAAATGGCTCTTATTTCAGACCCATGTAAATCTTTCAATGAGACGCTGAAGCAGTCTGCTTAAAAATGTTATACTACAATAGTTAATGGGATTACCTTCTAAGCTATGAAGTGAGGGATAAATTATTTGGGGAAATCTAATCAATGACGCTATAAAAATTAATTGCAAAAGCTTGGGCTCATTTAACTTCTGCTCTATAAAAATGGTCAATGAAGAAAAACACTGTCAATGCCAGCGTGGGGTAAATCTGTCAGGTGTCGAACAGCAACCGCCACAGTGTCCAGCAATTCGGAGGGCCTAGCCCTGGAAATCTAGCACGGAAAGCCACAAAGGGGGGTATCTCGCATGACACGAACCCCACAGTGTTTTTGTTGGATTTTTGTTATGGTTTGAACCTTGAGTGAGCAGGAAAACTCGTTTCTTGTGCTTCTCGGTGCTTTCTCAGTTTTTGAAGGCTGTAAGACATTTAAAGAAGCCAGGGTGGTGGATGTGAACCATCACTGTCAACCTTTGAAGGTGATGCATGTCTATGGTCCTAGCCCACCCATCATGAGGAGACACATTTGGACAGTGACAGTTGGGGTCACTTAGTCTTCCCTGCCATGGCAGACTGAGAACTCTGACAGAATGAACCAGAGCACACCTCTCCATCATTAGGTTGCCATCCCTGAGAGGTAAAACATTACAAATATCATGGTTTTGTATTCTCCTTATACACTGTATTTATGACTAATTACTCTTCTTTTTAAATTTTTAAAAAATGTTCTATTTAATACATAATAGTGTTCTACCTGCTTGTATGCTGTGTGTAAGGGTGTCAGGTCTGCCAGAACTGGAGTTATAGACACCATGTGGGTGCTGGGAATTGAACCCAGATCCTTTGGAAGAACAGCTAGTGCTCCTAATTGCTGAGTCTGTCTCCAGCCTCTGTGATTGCTATTCTTGATTGTCAACTTGACCACATCAGGAATCGACTAACACACAAATGACTGGGTATATCTGTGAGGGATTTCGCTTGATTGAATCATTTGAGATGGGAAGACACACCCTCAACCTGGATCTTTTGAGATGGGAAGACTCTCCTTTAATCTGGGCCACACCTTCTGGTGGCAGCCTTAAAGAGGACATAAAAGAGGCAAGTGTTTACTCGTTTGCCTGCTTGCCTTCACTTTCCCTGACAAATTCATTCGCTCACCGGCATTGGAGCCCACTTCTCCAGGGAGACCGCCTGAGACATCCAGCCTTGTGGACTGAACAGCTATTGGATTCTTGAACTTTCTATCAGGAGAGAGACAGCCACTGTTGGAACAGTCAACGGTAACCCGAGAGCCACTCTAATAAATTCTGCTGTGTGTATGTGTGTTTGTTCTATGAGTTCTGTTTCTCTAGAGAACTCAAGCTAAGAGTGTTTTAGTAGAATCTTCCAGAAACAGCAACGATGAAGGGTTTCTGGTAGATTTGGATATGATGGCCTAAATTCTCTCGTTAGCACCTAACTCAGCTTGTGATATCATCTACATCCAGTTTTCTGTTCTTTGTTCAGCAATCACTGTGCGTTTTTAAGTTCTATAAAGTCTCAGATATCTATATAATTTCTCCTAAAATGTAACTGTACACTAAATTTAAGTTGAAATTTAATATTTATTTTTTTCTTGTTGGAAATTTTATGTAAAATCAAATACACAAATTCAAGGTATCCATTATCTAAATTTTAGCAGAAGGCCCCCTGTGTCACCTGGTACCCTCGACACTAAGAAATGCTATGTCTCTGAGATGTGACCAGTAGAATCACTCTGGGTATACATAGATGTGTGGGGTTCCCCCCCCCCAGCACTTTATATATGTTAGCATACTGAATTCTCAGAAACCATTTATAAGATCAACACTCTTTATATCTCCATCTTACAAATGAAGGGATAAAGAGGCAACGATGTTCCATGATGAAGGCAAAACTTAACCCAGCAAACGTTTAACCCATGACAGGTTCGATATTCAGAAATCCATCTGGAAATATTTTCAGGAAATGGATGATGAAGTCTCTTAGAAACTAGTTTAAAGTATTCAGACCTCCTTCTGTTTAGGGAACCTGCTCCCTCTGTGCTGCAGGAGGGCACCCACCTGCCCAGCTGTTTAGAGATAAATAGGAAGTTTAGAGAAACTACAGCTAAGGTATTTCTATCCTATTCTGGATACAAAAACTTCTCAAATAAGGGCGGTCGCTTGTACGAGGAAGCAGCCCTTTCTGATACCTGTCATTGCAGTGGGAGTGTCTCCGGTACTTGCCAGGACTTTGGCAGTGTGCTTTGTCCTGGGCAGAGCTTTGGGCAGCGCATCATCTCACCAACACCTGCTGAGATCTGATTTCAATGCATTAGCTTCACAGTTCACTAAGAGCTGCCACAGCTCCCATCTTGCAATCTGACCCAGGAATGCTTTCTACGGGTGATGTCACACTGCTTGGGGCTGTTATTCCAAATACCACTCATCCCAGAATAGCATCAGCAGTACCCTTATCTACCCAAAACCTCCGCCCCGTCAGAGCAGATATTTGCTGATGTCACGTCGATCACCTCTCTGTCCTCCCTTCCCCACACATCTCCTTTCAATTGCTACACCTTATGAATGACTTTCGTGTAATTTTAAATTATATTTAAATTAATATTAGCGATAGTACAAAATATGAATAATTCATTATTATGCTTTCTCTTATTTCTACATTTTTATTTTTAGGATTTTCACCCTGCATTTAATGTCTCTCCTGTGATTTAAAACAGTAAATATTGAGGAGTATATGCTTAATATATATCACATAGTGAGTGACAAGATAGAGTGAATATATACAAGGAATATTTAAAATTAGAAACAAAAGTTTAAAAAAGCAATTAAAAATAGATAACCCATTTCACATATTATTTCTAAGTGCACAGGCTATTTGAACACATTCTTTTGAAAGAAAACTACTCTGTGTGCATGTGCACTTGTGTCTGTCTGTGTGAATGTATATGTGTACATGTGTGTGCATG
This sequence comes from Arvicanthis niloticus, assembly GCF_011762505.2. Lineage (NCBI taxonomy): Eukaryota > Metazoa > Chordata > Mammalia > Rodentia > Muridae > Arvicanthis > Arvicanthis niloticus. The sequence goes on from NC_047673.1 coordinate 3,762,823, forward strand.
TGTGCATATGTGTGTGCACTTGTGTTTGTATGTGAGTGTGTGTGTACACTTGTGTTTGTATGTGAGTGTGTGTGTACACTTGTGTTTGTATGTGAGTGTGTGTGTGCACTTGTGTTTGTATGTGAGTGTGTGTGTGCACTTGTGTTTGTATGTGAGTGTGTGTGTGCACTTGTGTTTGTATGTGAGTGTGTGTGTGCACTTGTGTTTGTATGTGAGTGTGTGTGTGCACTTGTGTTTGTATGTGAGTGTGTGTGTACACTTGTGTTTGTATGTGAGTGTGTGTGTACACTTGTGTTTGTATGTGAGTGTGTGTGTGCACTTGTGTTTGTATGTGAGTGTGTGTGTGCACTTGTGTTTGTATGTGAGTGTGTGTGTGCACTTGTGTTTGTATGTGAGTGTGTGTGTGCACTTGTGTTTGTATGTGAGTGTGTGTGTGCACTTGTGTTTGTATGTGAGTGTGTGTGTGCACTTGTGTTTGTATGTGAGTGTGTGTGTGCACTTGTGTTTGTATGTGAGTGTGTGTGTGCACTTGTGTTTGTATGTGAGTGTGTGTGTGCACTTGTGTTTGTATGTGAGTGTGTGTGTACACTTGTGTTTGTATGTGAGTGTGTGTGTACACTTGTGTTTGTATGTGTGCTTGTGGTTATGTGCACATGTGCTTGTGAGTGTGTGTGTGTGTGCACATGTGCATGTGAGTGAGTGTGTGTGTGTGTGCACATGTGTGCACATGTGCATGTGAGTGAGTGTGTGTATGTGTGTGTTGATTTTTTCTTCCTGAACCTGTAGCTTGCTTCCTGAATTGCTGATCTCATGCATCCTATTGTTTTATCCCCATCATCATTCCCCTCCAGGCAAACCTATATGACTTCCCCACATATTGGCCGTTAATCATTCAGCAACATAGCTAAGGAACACTGCTTGAAAAATGAGTTTATCCTGAAGTTTTTCTACATCATGTTTTAATTGAATTTAAGTCACATTGTTTAGACAACTCTTCTTTTAGTAATTCTATTTATTTTTAATTTATGCTCTTCTGAAGAACAATCTTTTAATAGCAACATTCAAGAAGGAAAGTTGTTTATTACATTTTCTGAGCTAAACCGCCATCGTAGACTCCAGGAAGGATGGCTGCTTCTTATTAGGACGATCCCAGACTTCTGCTGTATACCTGCTGGACGTGATGCCATTCCACAGAGGGAGCATGGAGAACCTACTCCCACCTGGGTCCAGGTCATGAAGGAAAATGATCCAAGGAGGAAAATAAGAACAGCATCAGGGTTACTGACAAACTTTTAATTTATTAATGCATATACTTTTTAAATATCAGAAGTGAAGCAAACTGGAAGGTTCAAGTCCATGGGAGATTCTTTTTTTTTTTTTTTTTTTTTTTTTTAAATCCACTATAGTATTGGATCTAAAGACATGGTTGTTATCCTTTGTACATGGTAGGAGTGCATTGCATGTGTGTGTGTGTGGGTGGGTATGAGTGTGTGTGTATGTGTGTACACACACGCTCAAGAAAATGAACCATGATTCTTCATTGTTTTAAACTGTTATTATAATTAAGTGGAAAGATTTCTCTCACTGATAAGTTCTAAATATCTTTTCATTTTATTAACTGAAGCTATTTTGATACTATCATGTATTTTATTTTCACTGTGAGCCTATAAGGTATTAATTTGATTCCAAGTTCACAAAGGTACATATAGAATGCTATAATGGAGATGAAGGATAAAGATCAACAATATAGTTCAGAAAATATAGACCTGCATACATTATTCTCCTTCTAAAAAATCTACTGCAGTCTTCTCTTGCATACATGAAAGTGCAGATCTGTTTGCAGTCCACAGATTCTGTATCTACCATGCACCCTAACCAGTTTCCACATTGCCCTGACTCCACCCCCACCATGAGCTGTCTCTCATGACTATTACTCCTGTGTAGTATGGGTCCCTCTACTCTCTGAGCAAAGCCTTCTGCTCACAATACTTCTGTTATATTTGCTGGGTTTCATCTTTTCCTAGATCATTTCTTCTCTCATTAAAAGGTGTTTTATTTGTCATCTGAGGTTGTGATTCTGAGAGTCATCACACATTCCCCACTTTAGGCTTTTGTAACACTGTGCATTTGCCGGGATGTGAAACAATGAGACCTATGTTCTGCTACCTCCCTCTTTCATGGTGTTTCAGATCCTTTGAAGACCTCCTTGAGTGAATTGCACTGAAATGGAAATTAGTGATGTAATTTTATTAGATGGGTAGCCATATGTTTTGGTTTAAAGTGTTTTCTGATGTTCATATCAACTGAATACTTCCTAAAGTATCCATCAGCTTCACCTTCTTTCTTTCTGATCCTTACATACAAATGGCCTGTCATGACTATCTCAAAAAAAAATACTGCACATTAACTTAAGAATCTGTGTGGAACTGCTTTGAAAATTGAAAAGCACAATACTTCAACTAGTTAGCATTACACCAAGAGTTTTAAGAATGGTGTTGACTTCAGTATTCACACCATTTCTCCCTTTTTTCCAGTCAGTAAATAATTCTGATTCTTGAGCTATGCACAAGACATTTCCTCTTCTTCCTCAGGTGAGCATTCCTGGCACCCAGCCAGGTGAACAAACAGCCCTGAGAGCTCCTGGGGAAGAAGGCACCTATCCAAGTAAGCTGCTTCCAGTATTCATGAAAATACAAAGTACACAGCATGAGCTAAAAGATGGAGCTGAGATTTCCATGCTACTGATGGAATAAGCACTGCTTATAGCAAAATTAACACAAATAAACTGAAAGAAAATTGGAACATAAGGGGAGATGTGAATTTTTAGTTTTGTAAATCAAAGGACTAGCAGAGGATATAGTATAGTGTTACTCTTCTTGTTGCTATGACAAAATACTTGACACAAACAACTTAGAGAGGAAAGGTTTATATCATTCAGTCTTAAAGGGTGAGGTCCATTATGGCAGAGGGTGCTGAGAATAGAGCAGTTCACCTCATGGCTGCTGGGAAGCAGAGAGAATATCTGCCCTTGTTCCCCTCCCTCTTCTGTTTCATATGGCTCACACTGTGTAAGACTGTGTGGAGTTTCCCCTCCTTTGTGATTCCTCTCTGGAAATACTCACATGGACACACCTACAAATGCATTTTAGGAATATCCTAGGTATTTCATAAAGGAATCAAATAGATAATCAAGATCAACTGTGATAGATACCAAAGCTAAAAGTGTTCTTGTCTGTGAAACGTGGAAAGAAGATACAGTCTAAGCTGTGACTCTGAAGTCCTCTGTTAAAACCTCAGAAATAGCTAGTGTGTATCTGACAGGACAGCTGAAAGGGATGCTTCTAAGAATCCTGACAATCTCCAGGTATCTGTAATACAGCTTTTTTTTTCTCCTAATGGAGTTAATATCAACAGGAACTGTGTGAGATACAAAAAGTGTTCAAAAAGAATTTTATTGGTAAGAGCATTGCTCACTTGAGCAGAAATGGAAAGGAATAAGATAGGGAGAAAGAAGCCTTTGGAACCCAACACTTATGTTGTCTCAGTAGGGAGAGCTTGAGACTGTGAAGCTGAAAATGCAAAACACATTTCATGGAAAAGAAGCAGCAGCAGTTCACAAGGAATACCAAACACACAAAGGATAGACAAGAGCTAAGAGGTATCAGACCTTGACTCCTAATCAAGGGAAAGCAATGTGCACTCTTTTGAATTTCGTGATCATTATAGACAAGTGACTCTGGGTGTCTTCCAGGTTTCCCATTTTTGAGGATGCTTACACTGCCTTCACATAATTGACTATTATACATAGAGTGCACAGGAAAATTACTTAGTTTATGGATCTTCATACAAGATGGTCTGCATGCAAAGAACCATTTTAAAGAAATTTCATTTGCAGCCATACTTGAATTAGGTCTTAGGTTCCTTGAATGCAAGTCTTGGTTGGTGATTAATAAGTGGTTTCAGCAGAAAATATTTTGCAATGGACAGTGTAGGTTTTGCCTGTGTGAGAAAGGCTAACAATGTATGCTCAGAGTACATGCTTTGGTGGTTTCAAACATGTCCAAAAATTCTTTGACATACTTCTGTCAAAGATTCTGTGAGATAAGGCTTAAATATCTATCTAGCTATCTCTATCTATCTATCTATCTATCTATCTATCTATCTATCAATCTATCTATCTATCATCTACCTACATACCTACCTATCTTTTATCTATATTCTGTCATATACCTATCTATTCAGTCCAGTTCCAAAATTCTGAGAGCCAGAGTTGCTGATGTCCCAAGGCAAGAGAAATAAATGCACCACTTATAGAGAGAGCTTGAATTCACCCTTCCTGCTCCATCTGTGCTTCATTCAATTGGCCTGAGCCCTCCCATGTTAGTGTGCGTGATTTTCTGAACTCAGTCAGTACTTGCTCTAGTGCAAACCCCTCCACAGACTTGAAGCACAGAAATGATGTTAGATATCTGGGCATTTCTCAGCTCTGTCAGGATGGCACAGGAAATTAGCTGCCATAGTCATAAAAGGCATAGTTCCTCCTTGGTCTCTCTCTCTCTCTCTCTCTCTCTCTCTCTCTCTCTCTCTCTCTCTCTCTTTCTCTCTCTCTTCTCCAGCTAAAAGCAAGAAAAAGAATGTAGACCACCTGCAGACATTGCCAGCTGCCCAAGTGAACCACATGAAATCAGACCCATATGGCAGGCTTTCCAGTGACTGCCATCTTGGCCAAACTTGTGATGACACTTTTGCAAGAAGTACCAGAGAGAACTACTGATGTAAGCCAAATGTGAAGCCCAACCAAGCAGTTACCCATTGCTGTGCAACAAATTATCTCAAACGTAGCAAATTAAAGACACAGACACGTGTGGTAGGGGTTTCTGGATGCACTGTGAGGCACCACTACCTTGGAACTTCTCATGAGGTTTCGGTTGAGGTACTGTTTTAGGACATTATCATCTGAACACTTGACTAACAGAGGATCTGCTGCCAGATGGCCATCTCAGTTGTTTGCCAAGGGTGGCAAAACTTGATGGCAAAACTCAGCTCCTTCTCCATTGATCTCTCCCTGGGCAGCGTAAGTGTCATCATAACATGGCTGCTGAAATGGCCCAAGACTCAAAACAACTTTCTATGACAGCTTGTGTCTTAGTAGTATTTCTCATGACTATTTATCTTCGGATCATGTTTTGAGAAACAAAGGCCACCATCTCAGGGAACACATGCAGCTGGAGTGGCTTTAGCTGGGTTGGCAGCAGCTGCCATGCAGGTGACCATATTGCATCTCTGGTCAGGAAGCAGCGACATGGAAAGATGAATGCCGGCACATTACTCGTTTTCTCCTTTTAGTTCAGCCTGGTATCCCAGCTCTAGAAATGGTATTTCCCTGCATTAGGGGGAGTCTTCATTCCTCAGTTAGACCTCTCTGAAAGTCACTGACAGACAACAAAGCTGTGTTTCATAGGTCACTCCAAATCCAGTGAAGCTCACAATTAAGGTCAGTCACTACATCTTGCTATTCGTGTCTCTTCTACATCTATTTATCACACAGATTGGACCCATTTAGTCTGTGTGTGCATTATATGGAGATGTATGCACCAAGAGGTGGGTAACTCCGTGGGGTTTTTTGCAAGCTGACTGGTAGAACTAGGCGGTGGGTCCCGACAAAAACATACCATGTGGCAGGTCTCACATGGGAGGTTTATTGGGAAGGAATATTGAGGCAGCTTCTTGGAGAGGGAAGAAAGAAGATGAGTGGGAGTGGGAGACTGTGACTTTTATTGGGGACATGGCACATGTGCAAAGAGACATAAGACAGGGGCTGTGGCGCATGCACAGGGAACATGTGACAGGAGGAACACCATCGCCTCTTGGGTAGCTAGAAATGATGTGTCTGGTCGCCTCAAAAACTGACTGTAAAGATGCCTCACTGTCATGGAGTCACCTTTAGCTGTCCGTAGATGTGCCTGACTGCCAATACCTACCATTGTGAAATCATAAGCAATTGTTATTGATTTATATTACTTAAGTTTTAGGGTAATTTATTATTTCCTGTTGAATGACTAATGTACAAGTAAACCAATTTGCAATATATGGGTTACTCGAAGTGATTAGAAATGAAGACTGGTAGTGCTGCCCTACCCCACCTCCATTCCTGAAGTAGCAGGAGATAAGATTCTGTGGACCCAAAGGACACAAGCTTGCATCCTGCTTCAGGAAAACCCTGTGGTGCTTAGTCCGAACAGGGAATACAGATGTTGTGGTGTGGAACTAACTGGTTTGATATCCAAGTGACTGGTGCTAGGATATAAATATTTATAATTCCTTAGCTGATTTAATGCATCTATTTTCTTTCTTTAAGAGCAAAAGTTTTACGATTTTGCCTAAAATTCAATTCGAAGTGTCAGACCTTAGAGTTTCTTCCAGTACACAAATGCCATTCACCTTTGCCATGCTTTTTAAAAATACAAAACAAATCGCATTTGTTTCTTACCACATATTTTTTTTTCTTTTGAGCTGGAAAATTTAAAGTCTGGCTCCTCAGACAGAAACATCAGGTGAGAGACTGTATCTGGGATACAGTGTACTGTTTCCATCAAGGTGGAAATTTCATCTGGAATGACAGGCATCCTGGGTAATGATGAATTTCTGAGGATTCTGTGTCACAGCTAACTAGCTGATTGGTGTGTGTAACTGAGCAATAGTTTAATATCAATATTTATTCTCCCCTTCTAATTGAAAGTAAGGCAGTTAAAAGTTACTATATTCAAGTTGTGAGTTGCTTTCTGGTCCATCTGGTCTGTTTGTCATGGGCTTCTCATGTTGGAAAGGACCATTTTGCAAACCTAAAATTCATATACTTTATTTTGAAATGGGCTGTGCTCCAGAAATAGGTTTTAACTTTATTATTTCCCACTCTCTCTGGGGACACCTTGACAAAAATGGCAAACCAGAAGGCTTCCTGAAGGTTAATCTTTTTTCTGGGTCACATGATTCTTTTCAGTTTTCATCTGCAAAGGGTTTTCTGATAACAATGGGTTTGGCTGTTGGTGAACTAAAGAAAATCCCATTGCTTTAGAGTGAACAATGGGCAGGATTTGAGTGCAGTCAGGGTATTGGCTTAATACAATAGAAGTTGGTGCAGACTGGACTTGCGAGTGTCAAACAAACTGTGTGGGAAAAATCTAAATGACCACAACTGAGTCAACAAACAGACTGGAGTGCAGAAATGCTGACCAGGCAGCAAGGAGTGCTTTGAGTAATTTCATTTCATTCTCAAATATTTAGCTGGACAAAGGAAAAAAAAAGGCAATAGTTAGGTATTTATAAAGCAAGAGGGATCTGGGATCTGAAAAATCAAGAGGGAGTCAGAGTCAGTGAAATGAAACATTAGAGACACAAAGCCATTTGCAATTAAGAACACCTATCCCAGAAGCAGCTCTGTTCCAAGGTAGAGACCTGGGAAGACCCAGATGATCAAAGAAGCCGCCAAAATCCTCAATCTCATTGCTCCCTTGCGTTGCAAAACGCAAAACAAAGACAGGTCGGATTGCTGCACTATCCCTGGCAAACCAGCAGCTTTAAGCTTTAAATCTATTGAGTAAACAGTTTTCCAAGTAGGTGGGACTTCTCTGGAACCTGGTACAGCTGAGTTCACTGGCCAGCACACATTTCCAGGTGTGACTGGAATGTTGAATAATACATTGCCTTCTGTCCACACACATCCTAGTTCACAACACCTAGAAAGCTATTGGTCAAGAACAAGACCTGGGCAATGTCTGAGGCTACATGAGCAATGGGGGAGGGTCAGCGGGATACCACAGGCCCATATTTCAGTCCTGAGAAATACATTCTCACTTTTTTTTCTCTTTCAGGACTTGAACCTAGAGTCTTGAGTGTTAGACAAGAAGTTCTACCATTGAGATGCATCTGTGGTTATTTCTTATTTTATTTTGAAGCAGCCATGTGATCCTCCTGCTTCAGTCTCCCAAGCAACTGGGACTACAGGTCTGTACCCAGTCCAGTCTTTGTTCTTTATATACTTGCTTCACAAGGCTGTTCTCTAATATAAGTTAAATTAAACACACACACACACACACACACACACAGAGAGAGAGAGAGAGAGAGAGAGAGAGAGAGAGAGAGAGAGAGAGAGAGAGAGAATATAAAGAATAAAACTCAGCCCACTGAAATTTATCAAAACAATGTATAGAGCTTGGCATATTATTATTACCATTATCATTCAAAGGATATCACTGCTGTATTTCTGTAAAATGATCTGAGTCTTCTTAGATTTTGACCTTCCACAGTAGCCAATTATTGGCTACTGCTCAAAAAAGAATGAAGAAGGAAGGGTCTGGCAATATAGGAGTGGGTAGATGAAGTGTTATAGTCTATGATTTTATTCAGTAATTAATACAGAGGACATCTGTGATCTCTGGGCTCTAAGATGTGTGCAGGGATTCTCTCTCATCAAGAAGTACCTAAACGCTCTGTAGAGAGATGGTGCTAACTAGAGACATCATCCAGTAAATTCAGCTCTGACACTGTTTACCCTGGACATGATGGAGAAGGAGAGCTCAGACCCATTAAACTGTCCCCACATCAGAATGACTTTCTAAGTCATTAAACCTTAAAGTGGGCTTGCCAAGACTGGAGTTCTTCCTTGGGCTCCACTGATTTGTTAAGATGGCTCTTAGAGCCCTGGGCAGCACTGTGCTAACAGGTGAAGAGATGTTCAGAACGAGGCATGTATGTTCCCCTCTTTCTAGAAACATCCACGTATTTGGCTCTCTGAAGCTCTATAATACAGCCCTCTGTGTCTTTATGGAAACTCTGTGTCTTTATTGTGTAGGCATGATTGACTAATCATTAGCTATGGATGACCAAGCTAATGTGCAAGTCATTTTTCTTTTTCATAGTTGGTGGGTAGGCTGAAGGATCAACCCATAAATCATGACTTACTCACTCCTATGACAAGGCTACATCCTGAAGCAACCTAATGATAGCCAGGCACCAGTCAGCTCACTAGCATTCAAATACACATTCATTTGGAGATAGTTCAAGGATTCTAGAGGCTGTGGGCCTGGAAACTAGATAAAGACCAGAGACATATTCCACAACAACACAAAGGAATAAAAGGTAAGTTTCATAAATATGAAGTGTGACAACCTCTTCAATAACTTATGCCTATGTCTGTTGTGGATCCCTATGGGATACTTGGTAAGGACTGAGGCAAGACTTACCTACTATGCTTGGCAGGGACGTTAGCAAAGAACAACCAGCACATATTCTACAAGTTTGACTTAGATCTTGAGTAACTATCAGTTCAGCTCCTACTCTTGGAAAAGTAGCTAAACCTTGCTCAGTCGTTTGATGTGATTTTTAAGTTGTTTCTGTATCCATGATCTGACAATGGATGTTACTGGTCATCACAGAGATGAAAGAAAACCTGCATCTGCTCATCAGTCAGTACAGCCCTGATAGCGATCCTGGCCCCGAGACTACCGACATACCGAGCCATAGGTTCCTCATGGTGCAGCTTACCTAGACATTGTAGTATGTTGAGCATCACTTAAAGTCCATCTGCAAACTCTGTTCTCACCTGAATTTTGGCAAGCAAAAAATGCTTGTATTTGAATGTTCCCTTGAGTTGCAAAACTAAAAACCATTATTCTAAAAAAAAAAAAAAGTCTCTGAAAATCATGGGTGGTTGGTGACTTACAGTATATATGTACAGCAGTGAGAAGAACTCATATCTTGTATGCAAATTCTATATCAAGAAAAGGTCAGTAAGAAATTAAAGTATTTATAAAGCAATTTCAAATTTGTGTATGCTTCAAATAGCAGTAAGAGTGTTACCTTTTTATTAACACATAACTTTATGTTTTAATCAGTGAGCAAGCCATTCACTTACCTGCTAACTCTTCCCCTAGATCTACTTAATTTAGATCTACTTAATTTCATTCCCAGTAAGATCCTGAAATAGAATATCAAGAAACAAGTAATACTCCATAAACCAAACACATTAAATGTAGTCACTGATGTTTTTTCTTCTCATTTTATGCATCTGAGAGAGTTTTATCCCATGTGCTGACAGGGATGAAAGGCATACACCTCTAATCCCAGCACTTGGGAGGCAGAGGCAGTTAAATCTCTCAGTTTGAGGCCAGCCATGGTCTACAGAGAAAGTTCTAGGTCAGCCACGGCTACACAGAGAGACCCTGTCTCAAACAGAAAGCAAAGCAAACAAACAAACAAACAAAAACCCCAAACAACAAAAATTAAACAAAGAAAAACAAAACAACAGCAAAAGAAGAAGGAGGAAGAGGAGGAAGAGGAAGAGGAGGAGGAGGAAGAGGAGGAGAAGTAGATTTTCATTCTTCATACATCTAAAGCAGCAGGAATAGGTCTTATGAAGGTGCATGTATGTGTACACAGAGGGTGAATTGACCTCACAAGGTTCATGCCAGCTTTGAAGCTCAGAACGCAAGCTTACAAGAAACTAGGATCATGATGAATGGCACTGAGTTGGAGATCAGGAGATACTACTTGAAATTAAGTAAGGACCTAAATTCAGTCTTTGGTGTCCTGAGATGAGTGAGCCCAGATACATGGGCAGTGTGAAGATTAAGAAGATTTAGTGATAGCTCTGGAAGACAGTAATGCTACATGTGGCCTCTGGCCACCAAAAGCAGTGTTATAGAGTCAGCTCCTTAGTGCTGGAGGAAGAAACCACCCTCCTGACTTTTCACTCTGGCCTCTGGAATGGAAATGGAATGAGTCTCTGTTATTTAAGCCATCCAATTTGTGCTGATTTGTTACAATACCCTGGGGAAGCTAATAAGCTATGTTTGTGGATATTGGCCTGCCTTCTATTCCCAAGAATTTCTATAGAATTAATTGCAGCCTTATGTCTTTGATCAGTCTAGCATAATTTTGTTTTGGCTAATCCATCAGTGAAGCATTCCTCCCAGAAAAGGGATAGGATCAATCTTAAACATTAAGAAATAGTGAATGGCTGACGGGGTGGTTCTATTAGTGAAGTACTTTCCACATAAACTTGAAGACCTGAGTTCAGATTCCTAGCATCCACATAAAAAGCAGCCATTTTGGCATGTACCTATCCTTTTAGTGTTAGGGATAGGAGGATCCTGGGGGGCGGGGCTTGTTGCCATGCAGACTAGTCAATCGATGAGCTCTAGGTTCAATGAGAGATCCTGTCTGGAAAAGCAAAGTGGAGAACAGAAGAGGAAGATACTCGGCATTCACCTCTGGCCTTGAGATATGCATGCACATATATGCACACACATGCACACAGATGAATACATAAACATGCAGATACCACATGCAAACAAGATAATAAAAGTAAGAAAACACCATATACTTATACTAGATCTGATAATGTCTGTGAACCCTGGGCATGCTCATATTGAAGATGCAACCGAAAAAAAGAATAGTTGGAGGTCATTGCCCCAACCCCTCCAGGACAGTAGATTTAACTAACAGGTGAGGATCACAGTCTGACCCAGCCAGGTGTGAAATGTTCTGATCCAGAGAGAAAACTTCATCTCAAAGGAAGGGTCATTAGTATCTAAGTCTATTTGGTTGTGAGAAATCAAAGTAACCAGAATGAAGCTAGGCAGTATGAATTGGAGAAAATAAGGAAGGAATTACTGCATAAAAGAAATCTGGGAAACTAGACTGAGGGGGATGGAGTCCAGAGAAAGAGAGCCAGAACCAGGCCTTCATCCTCCATCTTTCTCACTGGCTCAACGGAAAGTCAGAAAGAACAGGCATTCTGGTCCATGGATAAGACTTCTTTGGGGTTTCTTCCTCAACCTGGGACATGCTAGACATCCATGTTAGAGTTTTAAGAGGACCAGACACTTCTGTAGGACTCTGTGGTCAAGTGAGCAAGTGAGAAGAAAAGCAAAAGGGTGAAATTCAGAAGCAAACCTCAAAATTAATATTCAAATGGATTGCTGGGAAGGTTCAGGTACACCAGCTTTCCTGAGGGAGTGACAGTGGCAGGGTGACTGGGTCAGAGGTCACCTGTGGGCACCTCAGGATGGCAGACTATTCATCGAGTGACTCAATTGTAATTAAGAGAGCAGAGAGGAGAATGGTACTTTTTGTTCTGTATGTGTGTATGCATGTGATCATGTGTGTCTGTCTGGATATATGTGTGTACACATGCACTTGTGGATGTGTTAGGTTCATTCTTAGGTGCTGCCGTTATTATTTTTTCAAGACAGGGTCTCTTATTGATTGAGAAGTATCTTATTAGGTTAGGCTAACAACCAGTGAACCTCTGGGTCCTTGTCTCTGCCTGCCTTGGGCAAACACTGGAACTACAGGTATGTACCACCACATTTGTAATATGGGTCCTAGGATATTTAACTCTGGTATTCATGTTTGCAAGGCAAGTGCTTTGTGGACCAAGGCCAAATTTTATTCAGAAACAACAACATTCTCTTTTTAAAGTGTTTGGCATCTTTAGCAAACAGAATCTGATGTTTATGCGTTTCTCCTTTATGAGAGCAGTGATGATCAATGCCGATGGTCAACTTGACAGAACCCAGAATTCCCCTAGAGGCAATCCCCTAAGGCAGATGATTACCTACATAGATTAGCTAGCGAGAGAAGTCCCACCCTAGATCAGGGCGGTACCATTCTCTAGGCTGGGCCCATGTGATAATGAACATGAGAAAGTGAGCAGGGCACCAGCATTCCTTGTTCTCTTGCTCTCTTACTGCAGACATAATGTGGCTGGCTGCCTCACACATTTGCTGCCGTGACATCTCTACCATGATGGGCCACCTGGAACTGTCACCAAATAAATCTTCTTTTAGCTGATTATTTCAGGGTAGTTTGTCTCAGCAACAAAGCAAGCAACTAACACAATAGCTAGCAGCAAATAAGTCAAAATAAAAACATTTCAATCATCATAATTTGGAGTCCTATTTCAATGCCCAGAAATTAAAATATAATTCTGAGAAGATAAATTAAGTTCTTTTGCTGTGCTGCTCTTTAGTGATATTGAAGGGAGTTCAGCTAGATCTCAAAGTCAACTTACAAGGGTTTTTGAAGAAATATAATCATCTATTTTTAATGGTAATCTATCTATCTATCTATCTATCTATCATCTATTTATGATCTATTTATCAATGTGTCTATCATCATTATTATCTATCTATAATCTGTTTATCTATCATCTATTTATCATCTATCATTATCTATTATTTATAATCTATCTGTTTATCATCTATCTGTCATTATTATTATCTATCTATCATCTATCTATCTACCTATCACTTAACTATTAATTTATCATCTATCATTATTATCTATCTATCACCTATTTATATATCATCAATCTATAACCTATCGATCATCTATCTGTCATCTATCACCTATCATCTATCTATCATCAACCTATTATCTATCAATCATCTATCTGTCATCTATATCTGTCATCTATCTATCATCATTATCTGCCTATCCATCTATCAATCTCTATTATCAATCTATTATCTATCATTCATCTATCTATCCAGCTATCTGTATTTTACCATTTGTGTGGAGGCCAGAGGATAATATATAGGGGTAACTTCTCTCCTTCTCCCATGTGGGTCCACAGTACTGAACTCTGGTCATCAGACTTGGTGTCAGGCACCCTTATTGACAGAACCATCCCATCAGTCCGCTGTGTTGAAGGCTTAGATTTCAATATATCTGCAGAAAACCTGGCCAATGTTTAAAACTTGGCAGTTACAGCACAAATATCAAAATGCATTGGGTCAATAAGATATACTCAGAAACCTGTGCTGCATTGAACAGCAGTGTTGGTGTTGTAGTAACGAGACATTCCAACATGAGTCTGCATGCACTCCTAAAGAGACTTAGCTGATAAACTGCCTGTTTTTAGCACAAAGTGCATTTTTGAGGAGGAACCCTCTGGATTTAAAGGGAAGGTCCTTTGCCAAAACAGAATCGGTATTAGACATGTCACATGGGGAAAAGCTCAGTTTCTATTCATTTCCCCTTTCTCTGTATTAAAAAAAAATAATAATGTTACCTTTTATTCTCCCCCCCCCCCTTTTTTTTTTTGGATGCACCAAGATCACTTTTGGTTTTTATTTATTTTCTCTTTTTTTCTTTCTTTCTTTTCCTGTTAGTTGACAGGACCTCCAGGTAAAAGAAATGTTTTTAATAAAATATATTCCCTCACACAGTGTGGAGTAGAAGGTAGCTGAGCAAGAATAAAGATGTTATTGCAGGCTCCTTGGAGACGTCTACAATGTTCGCTTTAATCTATTTGATCGTCCCTGAATGGCTGATTGCAGCTCTTTTCTCTCCAAGACACAAAAGAGAAGCTTAATATATTTATATATGTACATATGTAGACTGTACAGCCAATGTAGGCATGTTCATTTGCTTTCTTTTTGACCTCTCTCTGCTTCTGACTTTCTTCTTGCTGTGAGCTGAAAAATGGAAGCAATTTGCTGCAGTCATTCCTAAAATTCTCTCACCCAATATCTTGAGTTTTATAATTGCTGCGATATTTCACTCATGCCAGCCGCAGTGAGTGAAAACCATGAGTGGGCTGCAGTGGGGGTGCGGGGATGCCGAAGTGCCACAGGCAGCGACCTATAAAATATGTGTGCCCTAGTTCTCCCTGGACACAGTGTAAACAGCACTGAGCCGACACCAGTAGGCTGGCTCACGTGACTCCCTACTTCCCCTGGGACCCGAGACGTTACTGCACACGGTTCAGACAAAGCGAGGCTCCAGGCTAACGATCCTTCAACTCTTTGCCACTCTGTACAGAAATCCTCCGCGGTGGAAGGATACTTTGGTTATTACGAAAATAAACCATTCATTTCAGGATAGCAAGTTTAATCACCCTGTGTAAAATGTTGTGATGAAAGTGGTATATTTCTTGGTGCAAAATCCGAATTGGTGGTTTGATCCTAATTTGATGGCATTCTTTCTTAGTTCAAATGGCATTGTACTTTTCTTGGTTCCCAGATTCATAGCCATTCGACGGTCCCTCTGTTGAGCTGCTTGCTTGTCTGCTCCCAAGGCACGTTTATTTTCTTCTAGTTTCCAGCAGGCTGACGCTCATCACTGTTTAATTAATGTGTTGACAACTCCCCCAACTACACTTTACTCCACAGACAGTCACCGGCTCATCGTCTCTCTGTCATATGAAACTCTGCTTGATCAAAACAATTGCACTTTTCTCTCCATCAATAATGTAGTGCTGTTTACATTGGTTGGGTGTCCTCTGCCTCCGACTTAAGTCAGCAAGTCCTCATCAATTGCTGCAGACATCTTGCTGCATTCTGTTTCTATAATGTAAAGTCCTAGAAGTTTGTATACACTTTTAAAAAGAAGACATTTTTGTATGTATTTATGAGTGTTTTGTCTGTCTGTCTGTCTGTCTGTCTGTCTGTCGGTATGTATGGTATGTATGTACGTATGTATGCATGTATGTGTATCATGCATATGTGTCTGAGGAGACAGGAGAGGGAATTGGATTCCCTGAAACTGGAGTTACAGATAGGTGTAGACATCATACAGGTGCAGAAAACCAAGCCTGGATTCTTTTCAAGAGTAGCAAATGCTCTAAAACACCAAGCCCCGTCTCCAGCCCCTCATGAAAGCTTTTCCCCAGCTTGCTGAACTGCAGTCTGGTTGTTTCTATTAGTAGAAGCCCCAACTAAAGTAGGGTATTTATTTTAAATGTAAGGGAGGCCCAAGACAAGAGATTAAAGTCTGGCCATCAATAGCACAAGTAAGAAAGCAAAACCAATCTTACATATGCAAATGACCGTAAGGAAATTCTACCCAGCATTACCTGCAAGCCCATCGTATGTATAATGGTCTCATCATAGTAGGAACATGTTAAGATCTTTAGTGAGTATCTTTTCATTGTCATTTTTATGTTCTGTTTGAGATAAAGGCTATTCCATTTGGAAAAAGTAGCTTGTATTTCTCTTTGATGTTGCATAAGAGAGATAGCCTGTGCTTTGTATTGTTGGAGTCATTGTAGTGTTTATCATGTATTGATTGATTTACTCTCTCTCTGTCTATCTGTTTTGTTCTACAGTTGAAGCTGAGTGTTCCCATGAACCTCCTGTCTTTGCACCTCATACTTCTCAGCTTCTGGTTGCCAAGGCAGATGTCAGACAAGTGTGAAGACAACATAGCTAGGTTGGTCACATAGTGGGATGTACTCATGCACACAGGTCAAATGGAGAGATTTCTACATATACCTGGAATGCTTTAGATGCTACAGGGGTCAGCTTTAAAGGCTGTATTGTCTGCATCCTTGCTGCACGGTCTAAGACCATTGTGACTTCTCCGTTTCAGTTTCTTTGTTTTTTAGGACAATGGATACTTTTCAGATTTACTGTAGGGTTCACTGCAGAATCAGGTCTGAAGGCAGAAGGATTGCTATAAAATTGAAGTCAATCTAAGTTACATAGTAAATTTCAGGACATCCAGAGCTACGGGACAAGAACCCAACTTAAAAAAAAAAAAAAAAAAAAACAAACAAAATGTTAGGTACCACACACAGTGTGTACAATGTATGGAGGAAACATGTTAGACACTGTGTGTTTCTTAAAGATAGGGTTCATATCTTGTTAAAAAACAGGTTGGGACAAGGCACTGTCATTTTCTAGCTCCTGTCTGGAACTCTCTGAAAGGCCTCTCCTTCCTAGGACTGTGTTCTACAAGGGTGGTAAACCATACACTTCCTTGGAAAATTGCTCCTGATCAAGAAACTTTTTTACTTAGCTATTTTTAATTAAAAAAATTATAAAATGCTTTTTAGGTAAGTTGTGTACTTATCAAAAATGTAAGCAGGAAACAAAGAAGAAAAAGAAAAGAGGAAAACAGAAGAGAAAGGTAATAAATGAAACACCATAGAATGAATCACACAGAAGCACGAGGAAGGCGAAAGATGCACGATTAGAAAAAGAAAACAAGTTTGTGGGGTTTTATATGAGTTGCCATGTACAGTGCTGATTGACTTGAAGCTTCCTACAGGTAAAGCAAAAGGGGAATTCTGCCATGCAATTTTCTGTGAGCTAGTGTCTACAGAATTCGGGGTGTTTGCATACCTACCTGACGACCTTGCTCTTTGTTCAGCTGTCCCCCAGAACCTCACTGGCCAGTGATGTCCATTCTCTTGAGGATCAGGCCTTGTATTAACTGCACTCCCCTCCAGGCCCCCACAGTGTTGCCCAGAACCGTCAATCTCAGTACTGTCCTTACTTGTGCTTACTTGTATCTGTCTGTGGACTCACCCACAGTGAGTCCCAACCCTGAGCTCTCCTTTGTGCACTGCTACTGAGCTGGGGGCCCCATTAGCTCATGATTCCTGACCATGCATCAGTGAAACTGTGCTACTCTTGGGTCTGCCAAAGACCTTTTTAGATTTGAGATCTTGAGTTGAGTTCTTGGAACTCTTTTACCGATCGAGGTGTTGATGCCTGTGTAGCAAGACTGTCAGGAGCAGCAAGTAACCCAGAGGCTGCCACACAGCGGGCATGAAAAAGTTATTAAGCATAAAGGGCACTGCAGTTGCTGGAAGCAGGACCCAATAGATAGCAGCTATACTTATTGCTGAGTCCTAGTGCTCTTCCCAGTGGTCTAGGCTGAGAGAGACGCTGCTTACTTACGCTGGAAAAGCTGGCAACAGTGTGAAAAGAGAACACTACCCTGCCCACTAAGGAATGCTTCTTGGGCTGGAGTCAGCTAGACATAAATAGAGATATTAACCACACTGTTTCTGCCCCTCCACCATGGCACCTGCTGCAGAGCCATCTGACAACCTAAGTCCTAGCAGTGTTCGGAGGGGAGCAGTGAATCTAACTGTCTAAAAGAAGATACCATTGAGTCTGTCATGGCACCTGTTGAGAGACAGATGGAAAGAGACAGAAAGCACCCAATAGAAGCCCGGCAGAGTGGAGGGTCTCTGGAAAACATGGTTTATCATATCCAGTCTTGGGTTCCCTTCTGAAAACCTTCAGGTTAAGAGAGTTGACATTATTTTCTTATTTGGATTCAAAGGATAAAAACATCAATGAGCCCAGATGAAGCAGCATCCTCTGGCCTCGGGAGCCAGAAGCAAAAGCAGAGTTCCAGGCCTGCCTTGGGTATCTAGCAAGACTCCTTCTTAAATTCAAGCCACTGTCAGCAAAACAAGAGGCATTTGGAGAGTGAATGGTCCACAGAAGAAGCTTCAATGACATCATGCTGATACCCACTAGCGTTTCTTAGCATAGTGCTTCACTTAGTTATTTTTTTCTATTTTATTAAATGCATGTTCCCCTTTAAAACATACCTGTTGCTTTTGTAAGTAAAATATCTCGTTGGGAAGCTCTTAAACAATACCAAAGTCTATAAGGTAGGAAGAGACCGGTCCACAATCTGAGCTACACCCTTTGCTTTCTTTGTTCGTATGTGTTTTTACCCTTGCTGAGAAGTCAGATCGTACTTAGGGTTACAGCAGCAGACATTGATCCCTATCGGACATCGGGCAATCCTCTATGTCTGTCTGCATACACACCTCCTTCTTCCTGCTGGCTTCATAGTGTTCCCCTACAATTACACAACCAGTCACCATGGTAACCGTTTGGATTGCTCTTGATTTCAGTATGATAATCATCTTCATGGCACAACCATAAAAAACAAAACAAAACAAAGCTGAATGACTTCACAGAAATGCTTCTTGTCTGGATGTTGCAGGGCTAGAGTTAGGGTCAGTGTAGATGACTCCCCTCCCACCACACCCCCGACAGGCTCTGGGGAGGTTCGTCTTGGCTCCTTCCTACTTTCCATTGGCTGTGGTGATCCTTGGTGGTGTGTTTAAGACATGTAATGTGACTTTTCTATGGAGATGGAAAGAGACAGCTGTTTACCCCAGACAGAGAACATATCAGTAGACCAGCTCAACGGAATAAAATCTACCCAACTCCAGCCTGATGAGCCAATGAATTTATGGAGGCTACCTTCCCTTCATGAGCCTGGTAAGTCAGGCACGTATGCTACCAGGAAGTCTCCCGATTATGGTCAGCATTGGTCCCTGAGAGTCAATTATTTACATCTGACACAACCTCAGGGAGGAGAAAGGCTCTATGAGGATCATGAGAAGATTCCTGGCCTGTAATCTTCATGATAGTCTCACTTTCACACAGAAATGATGTGTGTGTATAATGTGTGTGTGTGATGTTTGTGTGTGAGTAATGTGTGTAATGTATGTGTGTTGTGTGTGATGTGTGTGTTGTGTGTGATGTGTGTGTGTGATCTGTGTGATGTGTGTATAATGTGTGTGTATGATGTTTGTGTGTGTGTGTAATGTGTGTAATGTATGTGTGTCGTGTGTGATGTATGTAATGTGTGTTGTGTGTGATGTGTGTGTGTGGTGTGATGTGTGTATGATGTTTGTGTGTGTGATCTGTGTGATATGTGTATAATGTGTGTGTGATGTTTGTGTGTGTGATCTGTGTGTGTGGTGTGTGTGATCTGTGTGTGATGTGTGTGTATAATGTGTGTGTGATCTGTGTGTGATGTGTGTAATGTGTGTGATATGTGTGTGATTGTGTATAATGTGTGTGATGTTTGTGTGTGTGATATGTATAATGTATATGTGTTGTGTGTGATGTGTGTGGTGTATGTGTGATGTATGTGTGTGTGTATTTGTGCATGCACATGTTTGCAGAGGTGTCTTCTTCAGTTGCACTGTGTATTACTTTTTGAGACAGAGTGTCCACGTAATCTGTAACTCACTAATTTGGCTGACCAATGATCTCCTGGTATTCACCGGTCTCCACTCCCTCTGTGCTGAGATCACAGGCACATGCTGCCACATCCAGCTCTTTATGTAGGAACTGGAAATCTCAGCTCAGGTTCTCATGATTGCATGATAGGCACTTCACCAAGTAAGCCATTTTCCCGTTCTTAAGAGGATGGTAAGAGGCCCAGTCTTGTGAGGATTTCATGGAGGTGATCACAGCTACTGAGCTTCAAGATGCCAGTGGTCCTTCTCTGTCTATCTTTCTATGGCCTCCTCCTATCATGTGTCTGCATCTCTGGGTCTCTTCTTATAAGTAAGGCAATCATGTTAGAGTTTGTCTTACTCCATTGTGATTCAAATAACTCCATCTGAGTGACTCTGAGTACCAGTTAGTTCACAAGGTTCTGAAACAGACCTGAATCCAGCTGAGTTCACACATTATACACAAAGTCCATTGAATAGATGGCAGGCAAACATCTGATTAGTTCTTAAAGGACCAGTTGGCAGGTTAAAGTGTATAATGTTTCCAAGGCTTATCACGTGCAAAGATGCACGCCCACAGGGCAGTGTGCCTCTCCTCTCTGCAAGCCTGCCCTCAGCAGATGCTGTTATGCCTGCTAAGCTGCTGTGTTAAGAACAATGTCACCTTTTGTTTCGAAATCTCTGCTTATTTGTAGGCCGAGCATTAATACGAAACAAATTGATGGTCTCTTGTATTTTTTTTCTTAAAATATTTATTTTTACTTTGTGAGTACTACTTGCATGTACATGCAACCACACGCATGCCTTGTGATCTCAGAGGACAGAATCTCTGGAACTGGAGTTACAGGTGGTTATGAACCATCATGTGGAAGCTGGGAACTGTACTCGGGTCCTCTGTAACAGCAGCAAGTGCTCTTGAATGCTCTCTAGCCCCCATATGTATTCTTTTATAACTTTATGTAGCTATTATTCTAAAAACATATTTATCTTTTTAAAATATTAATATTAAAACTGTTATAAATAAATATAAATTAAATATAACACTTTGTATTAAAGGTTACTATTTAAGTTAATTATTATTATAATGGGGATGGTAGAGAGATAAGATATATAGATATAGATATAGGTATAGATATAGAAATAGATAAAGATATAGAAATAAAGATATAGATATAGAAATAAATATAGATATAGAAATAAATATAGATATAAATATAGAAATATAGACTTGGAATTAAACCAGGGCCCTGTGTTTGCTAAGCCAGCACTCTACTATTAAATTTATATCTATATATATATGTAATCTATATGTAATCTATATCTCTATATATCCATATCTATTTCTATATCTATCTAATCTATATCTAATCTATATCTAATCTATATCTATTTCTATATCTATATCTAATGTATATCTATTTCTATATCTATCTAATCTACATCTAATCTATCTCTCTATATATATGTATCATATCTATCTATCTATCTATCTATCCATCTATCTGCTTCTTATTTTAAGACTGAGTCTCACCAAGTTACCTAAGATGTCATTGAACTCACTCTGTCAGCCAATTAGTCCTGGAACTTGTGATCCTCCTGCCTCAGCATTTGGAGTTGCTGGGATCTCAGGCCTCTGTCACCAGGCCCAGCACATATGTTAAGATTTTATCTGCCTTGGGCAGTTAAGATGGCTCAGTGAGTAAAGGCTTTTGCTGCACAGGTCTAGTACAGAACTAAGATAAATGTGGAAGGAGAGAACCAACTCCACAAAGTTGTCCTCTGACTTCCTTGTGCGACGTGGCACATGTACTACCTACATGTATATGTGTGTGCCGCACACAAGTACACGCCAATAATAAATAAAACTAAAGATTTTATATCATTATGGAACAATGATGTTTCTTACTGTTCTGCTATGGGTTTTTTTGTTTGGATTTTTAAACAGGGTGTCTCTGTGTAGTCCTGGCTGTCCTGGAGTTTGTTACATAGACCAGGTGGCCTCAAACTCACAGAGATCTGTTTCCTAAGTCTCGGGATTAAAGGTTTGCATCACCGAGCTTGGCTTTCCTTTTTCATCCCTCCATTTTAATTTCATAGGAATGCATGCATTTAATATAAAGTAAAATACATTGTCGCTTTTTTGTTTTTTTTTTCTCTGAAGTTACAAGACTATAATAGAGATTCTAGGACGTTTTTCCAAAATTTGTTAAGAAAAAAAAATCCAACAAACTTACTAGCTTCAGTTAACTTTGCCTTGTTTTGACTCTTGGGAGAAGCCAAACAATGCACAAGAAAAAGTTACCCCCACCCCGTCATGATCCCTGGGGCCTGTGTGTCTTGGATATTCATCAAGGTTTGGGTCCCTTGATGGGACTATGTTCTGCTTTCCAGGGCAGAATAGACTTTCATTTTCTTTTTCTTATTATTTTCTGTGATCTGTCATTGCCATGCAACTTAAGGAAAGTGTTACCCTAGACTCGGTGCCATCTGGTAAACAGGGCCAGGGAATGTTAAACAATACACATTAGTAACTGCTTCTGGCCTGGGAAATGGATTTGTGTGGGGCTCATAGACTTTATTTGCTCCAACGGAATTAAATAAATTCTTCTCTTTCCATTTATAGTTTTTGGAACGGCTTAATGGGACCTTACAAATCTGGACTCTTCTTTAAAAATAAAGCAAACTTAATAAGCAAACACAGAATTCTGGCTAGGGTGGTATTACAGGATTTCAGTTGGGAAATATAAGCTTCCATTTAGTCCTTAAAATAATGGTTGGCTCTGCAGTAAGTATCTGGCTTGGCCTCCACTAAATGCAGCTAACTGCCTACCAAACTGCTACTGTCATGTGCTTTCGGTATGACCTGGTTTAACCACCCTGCGGCCCCTAGTCAGAGGGTTTACAGCCCAAGCAAAGCAATTTCTGCCTTTACTTTAATTGCAAATCGGATTATGTCATACCCTGCTTCACCTTTTAATGGCTTCCTACAGCTCCTAGGGCACAGGATGGATACCCACATCTTGCCCTCCAGAGAGAGCCTTTCTGGGGTGATTCCTGTATCTTTCTCTAGCATTCCAAGCTCCCCCTGTCAGTCCCAAATTCCTGTGTGGACAGCCCTATGCTTCTGGGCTCAGGAAAGTTTTTGCTATAGTATTATGCTTCCTGGGGACAGTTCCAAGGCACACCTGAATTCTTCCTTTCAGGAATTTTTTTCTGGGAAGCCTCCCTGGGAAAATCCTGTCAGACATCCCCGGGCGAGGTGCAGTTGTTCATTTACACGCTTCCCCCGTCTAATTCAGCATTTATCGAGAACTAAGAAAGTTAACTATCCGAATGCCCATATTTTAGGTCATGAGAGTAGAAGATATTCCATCTTCAGTCCAGAAAAACTGCATAGCAGGTAATGTAGATTCCTCAAATGTTTCTAAAATAATAAGAATAGCCCTGGTAATAAGGTTGAACTAGGGTAGTTTGTGTTTGTACACCTCCTGTATTTGTGTGCATGTGGATGTGCGTTGCACTGAATGAGGAACATATAAATAGTCCAACCAGGACTGCCATTCAGTTGAGCTGCTGTCAATAAATCCCCTTTTCCCATTTTCAAATCATACCCCTTTGCTCCGCAAACACAAAGGCCTTCCATGCAAATACGAATAGCAGAAGTTGGCATTTCCTCCTCAAAATTCCTTTGTGTTTTCTCCATGGAAACATCTTCACTTCAGTATGAGTTACATGTTTATACAGTTAATTTAAAAAAATATCTACCTTCTTTAAAATGCTTTCCAAGCATGTGGCTGGCAGGCCTGGAAGATGCTTGTCTCTTTCTTCCTCTGCACTCTGCATCGTGGCCACGTCACCGTGTTTGCTCTACAAAGATGAAGAAAGGGGCCACGAAGCAAGTGAGAGTCAAAGGAAAATCAAATGTCGAAACTATTCCTGATGACTTGGGCTTTTGTAAGGAGTTGACTCAGGGACAGATTGGCTTCTTAGGATTACACTTGCAACATGGAAATGAATCAAGATGCTTCGCATGTTTCCTCTGCTTTTTATTCTTCTTTTCTGTCCATTTTGACCCTAGTGTCAACTTGGTTTTTCCAGTGATAACTAATGCTGTGCTAGACTCTGCTTAAGAGTCATAGTTAAGTTAGGCGTGGTGGAGCATGTCTGTAATCTTGGCCCTGGAGAAACAGAGGCAGCAGGATCCTCTATGAGTTCAAGACCAGCCTGATCTATGTCACAAATTTGAGACCAACAAACAAGGTCCTAACAATCAAGTCACAGTTAGGTTTTTTATTAGTCCTGAAAATCTGGTGATACTCTGTATGCAACATGAACTTGGCTACAGTGAGAAACTTGTCCAAAAGACAAAAACAAAACAAAACAAAACAAAACAAAACAAAACAAAACAAACAAACAAACAAAAAAGAATCAGGCACATACCTCAAGCCAGGGCTCTATGGATCCTCAGGGGAATGCATATGGTTGGCTTTCCACTAAGGGAAGCAGGTTTGCTTGCTGGGAGGTGACATGAGGTGCTCAAGATTCTTCTGTCCTGGGGCTCAGAAGGTGACATCAGTCAGGCAGAGTGTCTTGATTCAAGTTTATACTATTCTAGATACATTTTCATTTCAACCTTAATTTTACATTTTAGGCCACAAGGAGACGTGAACTATTTCTTGACTGTGCATCTTCGATTCTGAGTCTTACAAAACCAAACCAAAAACCTGAGAGACATTTGAGAGGGTCCTTGGGTGGAGGTGTTCAGGGTTTCTGCACCTTCATTCCTATCCCAGAACAACTTTCCAGCCTTCCTGGGTTCTCAGTTTCTTCATCTCCAAATAAATAGAATAACATTATGTTTTCAGAATTTGTAAAGATTATGCTAAATTATTATGGCTACACATACACACATCTATACATTATATCCATGTCCAAATCATCCATCTAAGTTAACTATGATTATTCTAACTTTTTGGCATGATTTTGAATCTACATAAAACGTGCAGGGGTAAGAAGGGCTCCTGGTGTCAGTTATTTCCCCGTGTTGTTGATACCTTCTGTAATTATCATTTGTTCACCAAAACCAGGAATCTGCACTAGTTAGTGCCTTGCTATTAACAAATCTACAGACCTACCCTACATTCTAGCAGATCCTCCTGAAGCTTCATCTGTTTCCTGATGCATCTGCTGATAGACCTCCTTCCCCAGCTGTACCTAGATGTTTCTAAAGACTTCCTTTGCCTTCATGAACCTGACACTTTTCAAGTAAGTCCCTTAACTTGATTTTGTTTTTGACTACAAGATGTAGGTTGAACATTTTAAGGAAGACAATCACAGCCTTTCTGATGCCTCGTATGGCAGGGGAGGGGCCCGATGTGTTTTGGGATATACATAATACTGTTCATGTTAATTCTGGTTCAAAACCTGTCCTTCCTGCTTCTCCACCTCAAGTGTACTATTATTCCCTTTGAAATCACAGTATTCTACACGGCGTAACTTGCTTGAGAAAATGATATATTCCATAAATGATTTTGCCAAGTAAATTTGCTGTCATTTTCCTTGCTTTCTCCCACTGGGATACTGTTCCCAGTGGCTCGGTGATTTTCATTGTCCTCTCACTCTGTAATTACATAAGTGGGGAGCACTCCAGTGACATGGAGCACTCCAGTGACATGCTGGACAGATTCATCTGCATTAGCTTCTGGATACCACAATGATTAAGACACCAGTCACCCATGTTTAAATGTTATGCAGTTTGTACACAGAACCCCCCCCTCCCAGAATTATCTCTTTCAGCAGAGAGAGTGGATCAGACATTTGTGACAAAACCGAATGCCAATATCTAAAATGAGCAGATGATTTTGGTAAAATTCAAGTGATGCTATACCTGGATCAGTTTGAACTCACACCCATTGTGGATCTTGAGAATGAAGGAGCAAGAGTCTGTCTAGTGCTGGAATGTGCTTAGTTAGTGTCCAAGGACAAACCCACATGGGTGGAGCCAATGGAGCAGAGAGGTGGGAGAGCTGCTCCAGCCCCTCCTCCCTCAGCATCCAGGCTGGGGTCTGGGGCCAAACCTGAACGGGTCATTTGGAATATTTAATAGTAGGCACCATTTTTTCCCACAGGAAAGGACTTTTGTTTCTACCCTGTTTACTGCAAACACAAACACACATCCCACTTAGACACATCCCACTTTGGAAACCAGAAGGGCAGCCTGGGAGCAAAACCAACAATATCCCAGGTCCATCACACCCTCTGTAAGAGATTTCTGACCCACGCACACAGTGCTGAAAGGGTCAGACTGTTAGGAGGAGATTCCAAGAAGCTTTGGAAGCTCCAAGATGTTTTACTTTGTTCTCCGCCTCCCAGACTCCCAGCTCCGTCCTAATCAGAACAAGAATTCCATTTTGTCCCTCAATCCCCTCATTACAAGATAACCAATTAAAAGTGGGAAATCGTGTTTCAGCTATGAAAAGGTTCCAGCTTGTGAAGAAGATAAACCAGAACGAAAGGTCCCTTTGTTCATTTCTCTTTCCTCTGAGAAAGCTACCTTTAAGGGCTGGAAGAATACAGCATGCAATTACTCTAAAAGGATGTGCTTTGAGACTTTAAATTCATTTTAATCACCCCTGTATTATGAAAGCTATACTTCTTTTTAAGTCTGTCAGACAACCAGCTTAATTTTCATATTGATTCATTCGGGGACAAAACAAAACTTCGTATAAACTGAATGGAAAATGACTCTTTTGTGGTGAAGGAACTGCACTTGCATTTAATTACAATGCATGGAAGTGTTCCTTTCTAATTAAACATTTAAATGAAGAGGAGATATAAATAGAAATTTAAAAAAAGAGAGTGAGGAAGACGGAGTTCATGCATCCCAAGATGAGGATCTTCATCTGTTTTCATCACAACCAAAGCAGTGTGGCAGTGTGGTCTTCCAAAAGCATGCCTACCCATTTTAAAAGAAAAATAAGGCACCATATTGCCAATTAGTAAATTAGCAATATCCGTCATTTACAAAGACTTACCAGGGTGGGTTAAAGTGCTTTATTATCTAATTAAGTCTCACAACATGAAGCGATTTTATTAATACATACAGTGTGAGGCCGTGCAGTTAAGTTTGTGGCTTTATTGCCAATGATGGATAATGGATGAAGACATAAATTTGAATTGGGGACTAGCAAAACACTTCCACAGGAGGACTGTTTGCTGTCATCATCTCATCATACATGTATCTCGCTTTGTTAGACTATTTTGGATTGTGTTCTGTGGCTCATGCCATAGTCCCATATTCAATCAGCTGGAGACAAGAGAATTGCTAAGAGTTTGAGTCTATCCTGTAGTGTATAATGAGTTTCAAATTAGTAAGAGTGATACTCTTTCAAAAGAAATCCAAAGATCAAAGGAAGCTTTGGCAAATTGACCTGCTCCAGCTGGAGTAAGGGGAGCATGAGCTTCCCAGAGTTATCCTCAGCTGCCTTTCTCTTCCCTACTCAGAGATGGAGACCCCGGCACACTTGGAGAAACCGCTCAAATGCAGGGTGACTTTCCCCTTTCCATTGAGTGTCTATGTGATCACTCTGGAAGACACACCCAAAAGTGTGTCCCTATGCTTCTAAATCCTGTCAAGATTGGTTCTAAATCTGGTCAAATTGAGAATGAAGAGGGGGAACTCTGTTGTCATTGTCTTCCTCTTCTGGCCCTAGTTTTATTCCTACCTTTGATGGGTAGTCTTTGGATGTCAACGTGATTGTCTCTATGATATACTGAGACACCTCTGGATGGATCTGTGAGGGCATCTCCAGGAAGCACTGGCTGGAGTGCAAAGGCTGCCTCCCAGAGTGGACAATGTCTTTTGGCTGCTGCTGAGATACAAAGATTCTCAGGACAACACTGTGTTACTTTACACATTGCTGGTAAAGCATCTGCTCTATTGGCACTTAGTTCTTCACCAACACCTGAACCCAGCCTTTCAACGTGTCCTAAAGACTAGGTCATAGCTTCCAGGAACCCTCTAGCCCTCCGGCAACAGGTTGGGACTGCTGAGAGTCCAGTGTCAGGTTGCATCCAGTCCCATGGACTGACTACCAGTTCTCAGCCTTTCCAGTGTGCAGATGGCCATTGGAACTACGCAGTTCTGTCTCCTTTTGCAGCATGTGCTCATTCTATCAGTCCGGTGCTAGAGAACCACGATGAACCACCACTTCTACAGGGAGAGAGAGAGTGGTCGTGGACCTCTGGTTAACAGGCTGATAATTTGCTGTTTTTCTAGAGAGGGGAACATATGAATCCCCTTCCCCTTTAAGTTTTAAGGTATTGGGTTCCTGAAGCAGCAGCTGCACCATACTCCTCCTTCATGCTTTTCTTTCTCCATCTGCAGAGCTTAGCATGAACTGGAGAAGGTGCCAAGTGACACTTTAAACAACTTGGTGTGTGTGTGTGTGTGTGTGTGTGTGTGTGTGTGTGTGTACTCACAGAGGCCAGAGGAGGATTCTGGATCACCTGGAGCTGGAGTTATAAGTGGTTGCAAGCCACCTGACATAGGTATGAGGAACTGAACTTAGGTCTTGTCTTAACTGATGAGCTATCTCTCTCCAGCCCCTAAGTGACATAGATGGAAAGGAATGAACTCCCTTTAAAGAAGCATTGAGGGGATTTGGGAGCATATGTGAGTCACTAGATAGAGACATTTCATTTTAGTATTCTACTCTAACCATGCCCAAGCAGTTCATTAAAACAAACAAACAAACAAACAAACAAACAAATAAAAAACCAATACAAAACAAAACAAAAACCAGCTAGCGGTTACTGCAGAATGTGCCCAGAAACAAACAAGGCAAGACTGCAGACATGGCACATGTGCGCTATGATCCAGTGTGTCTCCCCATTGGTACCTGCAGCTGAATAAAGTAGTAAGTGCTTAAACACATGAAGCCAGTTAGGTAAGTCTTCTCTGCTGTGTGTTCAAGGGCCGAACAGCCATACCTGGTGTAATGCCAGCTCTGCTGGGGAATGTGGGCTCTCCCCTCAGCAATCCCTCATCCTTGAGCAGAGAGATTCAGTCTTGTTGAGGAAAAGCACAGTAGTGGAAGATTAACTGTATCAACCTTTGAGACAATCCAACTATCATTTCTTTGTTCTTCCGGACAAAACAATAAGGGAAGATTAGAGGCATAGACAGAATTCAGGTCCTGGTGGGAATGAAAGCACACAGACAAAGGCAGAATTCCTCACTGCAGCCGGTGGCACACTAACAAGCCAGCGTTTTGAGTCAGTGTGGAGGATGCTATCTCCAGTAGAGGAGACAGGAAAGCACCTGAATTAGAGCTATAGAGACGCTCAGTCTCAAGAATGTGCTGCTCCTGCAGAGGACGTCGGTTCAGTTTCCAGTGTCCTTGTCAAGCGGCTCAAAACTACCTGAAATCCCAGTCCCAGGGGGACTTGACTCCTCTGCCTTATGACGAGGTCATCTGTGTTCCTGTGCACATACCTCCAAAGAGGCACATGCACAAGTATTAATTTAAAAAAATCAAATTAAATCTAAAAAAAAAAAAAAAAAAACCCTCTTAAACTGCAAGCAGAAGAGAGAAAAGAAGAATATTAACTTTATAAAAACAAAACCAAGGATGTTTCTTAAGAAAGATAAATTTTTACATGTATACAAGAGGATGTAAATGCTTTCTGTTGGTTAGACTTTTCATGGCTGTGACACGATGCCTGCCATGCACTGCTTAAGGGAAGAAAGGCTCATTCTGACTTGGGATTTCATAGGATTTGCTTGTGGTCTGGTGTGATGCTGATTCTGCACTTGTGGTACTCACCTCATGGAGAGAGGGAAGGGGGATAGGGAGGGGAAGGGGAGGAGGGGGAGAGAGAATGAAAATGGCTGTTGTAGCTGGCTTTCTTCTTTTTAGTTTTTCAATCTGGGCTGCCAGCCAATGAAATGGAAGGATGCACAGAATACACATTCAGGAGGAGTCTTCCATTTTTTGCTAACCCCCTTGGTAAACACCCTCAGAGACACCACAGGTGTGACTTACCAGTCTCCTAGGTGTTCTCAAACCAGTCAAGCTGCCAATCAAGACTGACCTCAGAGATGATTAAAGTGTCTATGAAAAAACGTGAGATCATGTTTCCTAGGAATGTCAAAAACCACACCCATAAAGTCTCTCCAACATGGCTGCCGAAGCATGACCTGAACAAAAACAACAGTAGACACACTAACACAGGTCAGGTGACACGAATAAGCCTCAAAGAACTACAGACAACTAAAGAGTGCTGGGAGTGGGGGAAATATATTCCCCAGGGACGAGCACACCAGTTCCTTATTTAATACTAAGTGGTCAGCCCTGGAAACATACATGTAACACACAGCCTGGTAGTGCTCATGCACGCCTTTATTCTCAGTACTCAGGAGACAGGGGCAGGCAGCTCTCTGAGCTTGAGGTCAGCCTGGTCTACAAAGTGAGTTCCAGGACGGCCCTGGCTACACAGAGAAACCCTGTGTCGAAAACCCAACCCAACCCAAACAAAACAAAACATTACACAGGAAGGTGAAAGGACATCATTATAGTATAGCCTCAAAAATTAAAGAAATGTATAAAAGAGTTTAGAAGATGAAAAGACAAATTTAAAATTTGGTGGAAAAAATGCATACAATGACATCCGTAATACATATTTTTCGTGGCTAATTAACTGTAACAGATCAATTAAAAATGCC
This sequence comes from Arvicanthis niloticus, assembly GCF_011762505.2. Classification (NCBI taxonomy): domain Eukaryota; kingdom Metazoa; phylum Chordata; class Mammalia; order Rodentia; family Muridae; genus Arvicanthis; species Arvicanthis niloticus. The sequence goes on from NC_047673.1 coordinate 3,793,341, forward strand.
ACAGGAAAAAAATTTCAGGAAATACTAGGGTGATACATACAAGGAGAAATAAAAGTTTTCCTTTAAGACACAAGAAAAGAAATGTCAGTAAAAAACGTGACATGAGAGGCTTTCGCTGTCAAGTGGCTGAAGTTTCTATCCTGCCAAAATCAAAGGGGCGTGGCTGTTCCCCGCGGTGGTGCTCTTTGAAGCTGGTGCTTCCTCTGCAAATTGCAAGAATACTGCTGTATTGGTTGGGTAATAACTGAAATTAAGTCTTATTCAAGGTGTAATTACTTCGTGCCAATCGCCACCACATCATCCTCTGATGCCAGTTTGTAGACGGTCAAGGAAACGTTGCACTTTTCCAAACTGGGGTACCGCGAGGTGTGTCCGTGAGTCACAGTTAGGGAGGCTTGTCTGTAAGTTATGTTCTGCAATGGGTGCCTGTAAGCTGTGTTTTGTAAAGGTGTGTTTTGGGGTATTTAACGCCTTGTAGAGAAAGCACTCTTTATGTTTTTAACACACTGTTTTCATCTGTAAGATTAGATTTAAAAAGTAAAGCCACACAACCCTTCCTCATGTCTCCTCTGAACACTGAAGGGGAGTTAATTTGCTGGAATTAATGAAATACGAGTGTCTTCTGAACTTGGCTTGTTATCCTGGGGGACCCTCATGCAGACGGATCCAAAAGGAGACAGATAAAACTGATGCTTTTCGTTTTTCCTATGGATTTTGGTCCTGGAGAGCTCTGTTCACAGCCTGGCGATTAGTAAGCAACACAACTGACTGTCTTGTTGATCATCTCATCCCTGTAGCTGAGAGCCACGCCTGGGTCCCTCATCTATTTGCATGTGGACACGTGCTGCATGTGAGCCCTCCAAACCAATTTTTCAACCCCAAATGTAATTTATTTCTAATGAAATTAAGAGAGTAGAATCTTCTGCATTATCCTCTAAAACTTCAGTGATAAATTGAATTTGTTTTGAAAGTCAAGGTAAATCTGAATAACTCCTTGGGGACCATCCATATTGTCAAACATCAGACATTTCAGTATGAAAGTCAATTCCCCTGTCCCTGGGCTAACCTGGAACAACAGATTAAAATGAAAAGCAGTGCTCTGTACCACCAGCATGTGTGCAGAAGTGATTCCTCGTGGATGAGCGAGGAGATGGGGAACAACCTGATCCTCACGTGAGAGCCTGTCTGAGTGTAGACTTCATCAGATCAGATGTGCTTCTTGTGTAGTGGAGAATGAACTAGACGTCATTACATCATTATAAATGTTGGTGCTTCCTTAATTTCTTTTTAAAAAATGAATGTGAAATTTACATCTGCAAATGATTGCGTGTCTTGGGTTGGCCACAACACCTTCCCCACCAATCTGATTTTGGAAGCCATGAACAAGGAGGAGACCATGATGTGAAGACCTTTCTCTGAGGGATGATCTTCCAAAGACTTCTCCTCTTTACATCAAGTCAACAACAGGTAAATGTAAGCCCTTCTCTCCCTCCATGTCCCTCCCCATCTCTGCCTTCCTCGCTTAATTTCTTTCTTTTCTTCCTTTCTTTCTTTTAATTGTGGATGTATTTATAGGTAGAAATTAGACTCATTCACCTAATTATGTGTGTGAGGGTTTTTCCTGCATGCATGCATACATGCCACCTGTGGAGGGGGATATCAGGTCCCTCTGGAACTGGAATTGTAGACGCTTGCTTATTGTCATGTGGATTCCGGGAATAAAACCTGGGTCCTCTGCAAGAGCAAGAAGTAATTCTAGCACTGATCTCCCCCCACCCCCTGTATGTGTGTTGGTCCTAGATATATATACCCTATGGCCCCACCCATGCTAGGGACCTGCTGTACCATTGAACCACACCACCAGCCAAAAGTATTTTTTTTCATGTTTGCGTATGTATGGTAGGCATTCAAGTGCCTGTTCATGTATGTAGGCACACATGTATCTGCATATGCACATATATGTGTACTCCTATGTGTAGAGGACTAAGGTTGAAACTCTCCAGCTTATTCATTAGTGAAAGATCTTTCATTTGAACCCAGGGCTCATTGATATGACTAGTCTATCTCTCTGGGCTTCCTCTAGGAGACCCCGTCTTCATCTTCCAGCCAGTACCATCACAAAAGAGCCAGTTCAACCAGTCAGCATTTGTCTGGGTTCTGAGCAAAAGAAGTTAGTTTCTCATGCTGCACCTTATCCATTGCACCACCTTCCTAGCCCTGGTGTTTATTGCAAAATCCACCAAGTCAGATTAACTTCATACAATGATTTTTATTTTTAAATACAAGATTCAACTTTGCTTTATCAAGTAGTAATACCACGTGATTGCACTGAAGGCTCAGACCGGCTGCGGTCACAAAAATCCAGTTACTCCTTTCCAAAGCTTGGTGTGGTAGATGTTGGGGTTGCTTATAATGACCCAAACAGATATCCTCTGGATCCCAGAGGAAGAGCACCCTGGCACCTAGAGAACATTTCTAGGTAGCAAAAGTGCCACACATTTGGATAAATAATCAGCAAGGCAGCACAGGTGAGGAGGAAGGGTTTTTTTCTGTCACAAACCTCTCAGACGCCTGAGGGCTTAGAAAGCAGGCAGTACCACTTCAAGTACCGTCTTACCTTTAAAAGACAATTATCTTCAGCATTTCTGGAGAGAGAGCCAGCGCCACGGAGCTTCTTGGCAACAGTTCTCACATATTAACTAGCTGGGTCCTCAGTGTGAGATGTGCTCTCACGCTGCTCTGAGAGATCTGTGTATTAAGGATCTGTCTGCAGCACCCTCCTGGGTTTCATCACATGCATGCTTGTGTGGGGATGAGGTTGCCAGGAGGACATTTCCTAAATTATTCCTGCAAAGCCAGTGATTACCAGAGGCTCACCTAATCAGAAAGCCTGCTCTGTAGCAGGGTGCATTTTGCAAATCACTAGCTCACAGATTTCAATTTGCTCACATCATGAAAGAGGAAACTTCCTGTGGATTTGAAAGGGAAGACGTCAGATCCAGGATGGCAGTGTTGAGTGATAGGGAACATTAGCCCCAGAGGGCAGAAAATGAGAAGGCATTCCCTTTCGATGCTGTGTACACAGGTTTGAGGTGTTTAGCAAACAGATGATTTGTGAAGGGTGAGACTATGCAGCCATCAGGGTGCTAGGATTTCAGTGCTGGGCTCAGCCTCTAGGACTGCTCAGGTTTCAAGGGTTGGGGGCCTGGGCTTTTGCCTAGTTGCTTCAGGAGATTAATTTAGAAAGGACCCTGGGACTAGTCAGCCAAAGTGTGTGTGTGTGTGTGTGTGTGTGAGTGTAGTGAAGGCACAACTCTCCTGTCCAGTTCTAAGCATGCCTCTTCTTCTCCATTGTTTTGCCTGCAGTCCCTCAGGACTGAATTCCCGAGGCAGGTAACTGAACTGATTGTTTTCATCTTCCATTTCCTTCCCTTTCTCCTTTCCTCCTTTCAGTCAAAGAAAGGAACTGTGTCAGGAAGGAGAAAGGGAAACATACACAGGCAGGCACATAAGCACATACAGGCACACACAGGTGCACTCATACATGTACAAACATGAGCACACACACTCATGTGCACACACACATGCATACACACGCACAAAGGCACAGGTACACATATATACACACTCAAGTGTGTGCAACTACACACATCCCTACACACATGCATGCACACATGTACACACACTCACACACCCCTACACACATGCATGCACACATGCACACATACACACATATGCATATGTGTACACATATTTACATGCACACACATGCGTATATATACTCATACATACATGTATACACTCATGTACATACATGCACATACGTGCACACACTCACACACATGCACTTAGACTTGCACATGCATATACATATTCACACACATGTACACACACTCACATGTATACACACATACATGTACACTCACACACATGCATAGACACATACACACACTCACATGCACACATGCACACACACATGCACACACATACACATGCACACATACAGGTACACAAGTGCACATATTTTCACCTGTGGCCCTTCCTTTCTGGCTAAAGCACTTTACTTAGCCTTCCCATTAAATGGAGTCTAATTGGGGCCTGTAGCTCAGTGGTAGAGTGCTTGTATAACAAGCAGGAGGCCCTGGGCCTCTTCCAAACAGAAAGAAAAGAATTAAAAAAAAATAAGCAAAGAAGTTGCATGATGGATTAAAACACAGCACCAGGCATTTTTAATTGGGAGGAATCACTCAGTTCTGTTTTGCAGTAGAATCCTTTGTTATTCCACTGCCCTGAGATTTGTACCTGATGGTCTCATTTCTGCACTGAGATGCCCTGGCTGCAGTAATTCCAGAGGCAAGGAGTCACCTCAAAAAACAAACAAACAAACAAACAAACAAACCACTAGGCATGGATGTGTGGTAACCACGATGATAATCTCCTGGGTTTAACCATTCATTTAACTTCTACTCTTGAAAGCTATTGGAAATCGGAAATGTTTAGTACAAACATAGCCAGTATTTGAATCATAGAATGACAACAGGTGCCATTCCTCAGGTCTATGGTAGACTTGTACTTTTTAAATAGCACATCTCATTAAATTCTTCAATAACCTTTATAGAGTAGGTGCTATTGTCCATAGTTCACAAATGAAAACTGAGACCTGAAGAGCTTCAAGTCTCTACATCGTTGCACAGCCTGGGTCTGTGAGTGGTGGTCATGCTCTGTTTGTTTTTGTGCATCATGGGTGTGAACTCACCACAGCCTGCCCAGCTGTGCTAAAGTAAGACATTAGAGGCCAGCTGTTTTATCACTGTCGTATCAGAGACAGAATAACTAAAGGCAGGGTGTGCTTAGTTTCGATTGACGGTCTATCTGGTGTGCTAAAGTCCTTGGTGGCAGGAATGGACGGCAGTGAGAACAGCTAGACTGACCGGTCCCTGTCAGCTGGAGCTTGCACCTTGGTCTAGTACATCAGGATACAGAGAGCTCTAGTGGTCAGCTTGGTCCAGCTACGACAGTCAAAATCTTCCTCCCAACATTCCACTCACCAAGTCCTACCTCCTAAAGGTACCACAGCTTTCTAAGCCCTTCCAGAACAGCATCACTATCCATCCAGCACGGTCCCTAAGTGAGGACTGTGAGGGACATTTCATACTCAAGCCGTACACAAAATTGTGCATCTGGGAAATTGTCCAGTGCTGGGGCCATCATCCTACATGCATCATTGCACCTTGGCATTTGAGAAAACAAGACAAAAGATCACATGCCGCCGATCACAACACTAGTGTCTGTGTCTGAGGAGCTATACACTGTAAAGTGTGGGGCAAGTTGCTTCAGATCTAATGCCACCTTGAGGTAATTCTACCATAAATGTAAGATGACTTTAAGTGCTGCATTTTGTGTATGTATTGGATATGAATTGATTCTGTGTCCATTTGTAAATTGATTTCAGCATTATTGATTGCCTATGAGTGTGTATTCATACTTTTTAAATTTATTCTTTTAGGTTAACACTTGAGTGACTCCATCTTTTATTAATCTTTAATATAATCTTTAATGGTTATTTTTATATGCACATGAAAGTGATGATTTTACATAGACAAGTCAAGTGGCCCCATCCTAACAAGGAAATAAATCCAAGTCCTAATAAAATCTGTGCTTTGCAGCAGCCAAGTGGGAAACAGGAGCATTCTCCAAGTTGCCTGTATTGCTTATATCACTGTATCCTTTCTCATGTGGTATATGGAATTACAGAACACAGTGAAGCAAAGCTGAAGATTAGTACTGAGAAATAAATGTAAGTTCTTTGCCAGATCTATAAGTGGGCCATTTTCACCCCGATTTCCTGGATAAGAGATTGCTGGGGTCTAACAACAATGTCAGCACTCATGCACTGGGCTTACATTTTATTGCTGTAAGACAGGGGCATCTTATGTCTTAGGTTTGCCCATCATATCTGCTGAAACTTGAAACTTAGCATGGCTTGGCCCCAGGAAACACAGGAAACAGGCCTGATGAACGAGATACATGTTCAGTGGGGTTCTTCTGTGTTTTCTGAGCTTCTGTCTTAAGATAAATATAAAGACAGTTATATAAATAACTGTTTAGATAAATATAAAGACAGTTTTGTTTAGCTGAGAAAATGACTTATGAATTAGAAACAGAAGCATGCCCACGAATCAAGGAAAAACCAGAGTTGAATTATGTTGTAAGTATCTGGAAACCCTAGAGAAAGGTCAAGAAATGGCAAAGGCTTCCCAAAGGACTGACATAACAAATGCAATACAAGTCCTGTAAGTCTGACAAGGCATAACGAACCGTAACTCTTATCAGGCTTTGTTTGAAATAGTTTTCGAGGACCAGAAACTATAAACATTGGTGGTTCTCAAATCCTGCTTACAGTAGAAATGGAGCACACAGACGACTGATATTCCTCAGACTGTCCAGAAAGTCTGTGACTGGAACTAGGGGCAGTTCATGGAGACTTAGCAGAAGTCCACTTCAAGACAGAGACACCTCAGTTCTATTGGAATTTCTCATCTCCTTACTGTGGTCCCTGTAACACCAGCGGTATCAGACACCATGAATGCAGAGCTTTTTAAACATGCCAAATAGAAACAAGAAGAAGAGAGTGAAACTGACAAAAATTATTAAAGTGATTATTATAGCAATTGGGAATTAGAAAAATATTCGGCAAAGGATGTTGAGTGAAAGAAAAGACTCGCCTAATTTGTTGCGATTAGGGAGCTGCTAAGACAAGTGACTCAAAACCAAGAGGCTCTTGGGTTTGAAAACCTCTAGGAAAGGGAAATGGGTCATTTCTTTTAACTAATTGTTTTTCTTCTATTCTCTATGCTCATTTTAACAACACATTATTTATATTTGAAAACAAAGGGAGGGGGAAAGGAAAAGAGATGAAAAGACAGCAAAAGAGAGAAAGAGCCTCCTTGAAGGAAAAAAAAAAAAGAAAGCTTTAACTAGACACAAAGGCTCAAGACTCAGACAGAAAGAGGGGCCTCTGTCCTCCGGACCTTTGAAGCCAGAAGCTGCTGGAAGGAGCTTTTGCTGAGAGCAGGTGTCCACCCCTTTTGCTTGGCCGTTCTGCACTTGGAATCCTGCATAGCAGGGAAGGGTCTGTTTTGTTTTTCCCTCCTGGCAGCAGTAACAAACCAATTCCTACACTGTGAAAGGAGAGAGTTAGCCTTCCCTGGGTCACCTTTGTTTTAGTTGATTGGCTTGTCTGAGCAGACACAGGCAGAAATCCACCCTGCAGAGTCATCAGAAGTGAGACAGAGATGAGGAGGGGCCAGAGGGCAGGCAAGGCCAGGAGTTCCTGCCTATTGAAGATGCTTCAGTGACACGGTAACTCCATCTGCAGGGGAGTGACAAAGGTCTCCCCTGTGAAGTCTCTACACACTAGAGAGTACAGCTGGGTACCCACAAGTCAAAGTAATTGCTGCATTAGGAGACAGCAGCCAGGGAAGAGCACTTTCTAGAGTTTATGTCTCAGCAGGAAGCTACAGCTACAGACTGCAAGCAAAAAGAAAAAAAAAAGAAAGAAAGAAAAGAAAAAAATTCCATGTGTGTGCAGGTAATGGCATTTCAACTCCTATCTCCCCAACTCTTGCCAAGAACAGCAACTGTCTGACATGCCACTTACTATATTTACTGACTACGGTTATGGTACCATGGCTGAGTTTTAAATTTCTTGTTTGTTTCTGTGAGTAGTGAAAAGTTTTGTGTATAATCCTTGAAGTTTTCATGGAAGATGGCATGTCTGTGTAGGAAGTGACTCTAAGTTGTGATGTCTTTGGGGCCACAAAGAAAGAGTTCAGCACCTCAGCAGCATCTGATTGCAGAGGAGTTAGTCTGGCACCTGGTTTAATGCCGTGAACCGACATGTGTGGCTTCCTTACAGTGACTGAATAGAAGCCTCAGTCCCAAGGCTATTAGGTGGGTTCCCAAAAAATAGCTAGAATTTGCTAGTTAGGGACTATTTTCACAAAGTAGTGTGAGTGAGGCTTTTCTGTATCATTTTGTGACATAGATTTTAATAGTCTTATTTATATAGAACATATGTATCTATAATCTTGCATTAAATAATGAAACCAAATAGGGATAGGCACTATTAGAAATAAAATAAATAATAATAACTATTTATTATTATTATTATTATTATTATTATTATTATTATTATTTGCCTATAGAAAAAAATAGCTAACTCACTCCAGAGCTCAGGGAACATTCTGGAAGATGGGGTGGGAACCCATCTGGACATGAAACAGCCACTGTGCTCATGAATGCACTGCAGAGTGGCTCCCTGTACAAGACCTGGGCATGATTGACTCGACCCCCTCAACATCTCATCGTGAATGGCAGGGCATGAAGTCCTCCCACCACAGGGACTATTGGTAGTTAAGAGTTGTTGCGGGATGTGTGTCATTATCTATAGTGGTGAAGCCACCGAGAAGTAGCCCTCAGTCCACTAAATAATCCACCCACACTCAGGCAACAAATGTCAATTGAACATAGTCTGTTGTGCTTAAAAAGGAGACGCGAGGGTTAGGGAGACGGCCAGAAGTTAAGAGCACTGCCTGCTCTTCTAGAGGATCCAGTTGCATTCCTAGCACCCACACTGTGCTTCACAACCATCTAAAACCCCAATCACACAGGGAATCCATCTTTCCCTTCTGACCTCCACTAACACCAGGCATCCAAGTGGTGCATATATGTACAGGCGGGCAAGACACTCATACACATAAAATAATACAATTAATATATCTAAAAGCACATATAACAAAAGAAGATTTTTATAAAAATAAAGAAGACATGAAAGCAGGAGAGATTGGAAAGAAGTATTTTAACAGAGCTTTAAGAAGTGAGATGAGCAATCCATTATATAAATGCATGAAGCTGTTGACCAATAAAATTAAGACAGAGAAAAACAGAAAAAGGCAAATAATAACAGAAAAAAATGTATTTCACAAGGATGCTGAACAGTTCCCCTTAAAAGGGGACAAAACTCTTTGAAAAAAATAACATCACTAGAGATTATTCTGAAATTTAACCTTATATACATACCTTAGGAAAAGGCATTGTTACCACATTCTTTGTCAAAAAGGAAAATGAGTCAATGAGATTTATTGTCTAGGCAAAAACACCAGAGTATAGATCCCAGCACTTCACAAGCAGGCTCTATAAGACCTATGGAAGGAGAAGACTCAACATGTATGCACTAACAGAGTATAACCCCAAACACATAATCAGAGTAGTTCTATAAGAACTCACCTACTTGGAATTCATCCATCGAGTTAGAACATGCAAAGAGCTCTCATCCAGACGAGTCATTGGAGGCTGGCAGAAAGACAGGGCAAGGGCCCTGGCATATTGTGGTTCTGCCACTGCTATAACCAGATACCTGACATGAAACAATTATAGAACAAGGTTTTATTTAAGCTCACAGTTTGAGGATACAGTTCATTTTGAGTCTGTGATGAAAACAATGCCAATGGAGCGTGACAAGAGTCATGAAAAATATGTTTTCTGTAGGTTTTTGCTTCCTTCCTCCCTTCCCTCCCTTCTTCCTATCTCTTCTTCCTTCTCCTCTTCCTTCTTCCTCTTCTTCTCTCCCTTCTTCTTCTTCCCCTTCTTCTTCCTTCTTGTCAAGGCCTCATGTAGCCCAGGATGGCCTCAACCATGCTATGTACTCAAGGATGACCTTGAACCTTCACATCTTGAGTGCTCCTATCACAGGACACTATCCCCACCCCCTTTTTAATAAAGTGGTGGCTCTGGGGGGCTAATTCATGGTCTTGTGCATGCCAGACGAGCACTGTGCGAGCTACGTCACATCCCCAGCCCTCTTATGCAAATGTGAAATCATCTTGACTTAAGAACCACTGTCCTTGGTTTCTAGATGAAGGCCAGGCCTGCTCTTCATCTTCCTCACTTCAGTGGCATGCAGAATTCTAGGAGTCAGCCTCTGGCAGACATCAGAGTTCAGACTGTTCAGTCTCTGTTCTAATCATCCCGCATTCTCTCTGTGTACTGTATTTGTCTATGTGTAATCTGATAATAGATCACAAAAACTGCATATTTAAATGTGTTGTGTTATTCAAATAACCTAAAAACATTCAGAGTTTTACACTCTTGGATTTTCCTTCTCTCTAAACTGTTATTATCAGTGGCCTCAGGCGAGTCACTTCTGAATCAGTTTTCAGCCAAACATAGCCTCTTGTAGTGCAATAAATGGCTTTTCATGAAACACCCCCCTATAGGAAAACTAGAAATAATAACACTTTACAAAATTGAGGTCATAGGTATTAATTATTTCAAGTTCTAAGCAGGGATGTGGCAACAGTCTGTTTCTGGGACAGGATGCTTGCCTGTCACAGTGCTTTGTTCTCCTTCGTAATTACACATCATTTAAAAAGTATATTTTAAACAGGACTTCATGCTTAAATCTTCTAAATACCATGTTCAAAGGATAACAATTTCATTATGGAAACATGGCTCTCTTTATTATCGTGTTCTTTCCTGTAAATACTGCCTGCTGAGAGTCTCGGATCCATTCATGACCGTTACTATTCAACATTCATTCAGTTCTACCTAACTTACTATTCGAGATTTTGTCAGTTAATAGAATAAGACTGATTTTGAAAAGCATACCCTCTTGTAGGTTTTGTTTATTTCTTTTTGGTACTGTGTTGATAATTTCAATAGCTGCCACATTCCCTGTATCTATTAGGATAACCCAGTCCTTTCAGCTAACATAAGCTGCCAGCCATGGATAATTTAGAGCATTTATTAGCTAATTCATCTAATGCTACTTTAAAAGTATTTAAAAACTCTTGACTGTCAGTATTTTCTGCATAGAACCATTAATTGTTTTAAAAAAGAGTGATGTTTTACTATACTAAAAAAAGAAAGAAAGAAAGAAAGAAAGAAAGAAAGAAAGAAAGAAACTAGGGAGGTGGGAGGCCCTGTGGCATTAATCCCAACCGCCATGGGACATGACCTCGTGTTTGCTTAACCTTTGCGTACCACAGCCCACCTTTTCCTGGGATTGTCTCTTTGATAAGTGTCCTGCTTTGATGGCTCATTGGAACTAAGAAAAATACTCCCTTGCTTCTGACCAGGAATCCCTTAATTAGATGTTTATCTAATTACTCCAGAGAACTTAACACATTCTTGTTAGTTTTGGGGATCTTAAGCCCGGTTAGGAACTGGCCAAATCCTTAAGAGTGTGTCTCGCTGTTTTGTTTTATTTTACTGCTCAGGAAAACCACATATGGGGGAGACACTAACACTGACACCAAGACACTGGGACTCTAGCAGGAGCTCTGTCTTGACATCAATACAATTAAATACAATTGCTCTTCTTTGCCCCATCCCCCCACTCCTTGTAACTGAGTCTTCCTCACCAGAAAGGACAAGGTTAGAGCACCTTCAGGTGTTCACAAAGGATCCAGAAATTTTTATGGCATGTGAAGGTAGTCACTTGTAATCAAGTGTGAGAGACCACTGTAGCTGTCACGTGATTCAAAGTTGAGTCTAGACTGGTGGAGAGGATCTTTGTAGTCAGCTTATATTCCAGATTGAAAGAAAGAAAGAAATGAAGAGAGAGAGAGAGAGAGAGAGAGAGAGAGAGAGAGAGAGAGAGAATGAACGAACAAACTTTCCCTTATGTGGTGCAAAAATAAATAAATAAATAAATAAATGCACTTTTTTTTTTTTTTAAAAGCCCTATTACCAAAAATCTAAAAAGCCCAAATTCCTATAAAAATATAGTCACACATTTTGGATGTGTTGCCTCTGCGATTTCCAGAAGCAGAGTTGGGAGGCTTAGTTACCAAAATCTGTCTCCAGGTCTTACCTTTGTGGAGACAGATAAATGGTCTTCCAGTTTAATAATTACATTTAAAAGGAACTTCAGCAACCTCTTGTGATTTCAACTCTACCTGACAGAATGGAGATGTAAGAAACTCCGCACGGTTACCAAACCCTACTTGACGAGTTATGTTGGAGAGGGACGTGCCTCTGCTTCTAGCTTGTGTTTTGAAATGAGCAGAGTTGGTCTCAAGCAACTGCCATAACTGAAAATAAAAACATGTCTGTGCATTAAAGTTAAACCTTCAAGGAGCAAGGAGGCAATTTTTCTAACCAATGTCTCTAGCTCTAGCTTCATCCTTTCGGTGTTAAGGAGTCAGACAAGTGAATGATGGGAGATTAGGACACACACATTTTCTGTGTTACCTGATCAAAGGGTATATACGAAATAGTTCTTTCTTGGAGTTTTGGTTGTATCGTCAAACAATTGATCTGAGAAAGGAAGGGACTATCAAAGGGGGACAACTGAGTCCCAGGAATTAGAAAAGTCCAGGATGGTTGTTTCAAGCTATCATCCAACCCTCTACCTCGGACTCCCAGGGAGGCAGCTCATTGGCTGAATGACCTCCACCCACCCAGGTCCTGGGAATGCAGCAGCTCCATATAAGGATAAACCAGTCCCCAAGGCTTCCACTCAAGAAAGCCTGAATCCCTTATCAAAGCCTGTACTTCCTGGCTATGAGCTGTGCTTGGGAACACTGCAGCTCCTCTGGGTAGGTAAGGCGAGGTAAAGACTGATGAGACTCTGATCCTACCTCTCTGTCTTCCCTGCTGACTCAAAACAGGCTGAGGACCTTCCAGCCACACTGCCTCACTGGCAGCCTGTCTTAAATTTCTGTAGAGTGAACATTTCTGTTTGGTAATTTCCTTTCTTGCTCAGGGTTTGTCCTTTCACAAGGTTTTGCTTTTTTTTTTTTTTTTTTTTTTTTTTTTTTTTATCAGCTTGGCCACTGTTGCTGCTATTGTAACTCAAATGTTGACAAAGCTGTGGGGATAGGACTCAAAACAAAACCAGAGGGACAATTTGAAAAAAATTTTTTTTTGTTTGTTTTGTTTTGTTTTTTGTTTTGGCTCGTTGCCTTCAAGAGTGTAGTTGTGGGTAACAAAGAAGGAAGCAAGTCCCAGACACACACAGGGAGACTGGACAGGAGTCTCTGACTTTAATCTCTCTGGAAAATAAATAACTCTAAGATGACTCTAAAAGCTGGAAGTTACTGACAGACTCAGGGCTGTGTCCTGGAGGAGGGAGCTCATTGCTCAGTGTTGGTTTGCAACTCTGTTTCTACTGTCTTTGAATGTATCTCTTGCCATCTACCAACATGTCACAAAGGACATCAGCAAGCACTGGCTTCCAGCCACATGACTAATGGTAACGTGTCTGGCAGTTCTGTTCTAGATCTGGGCACAATGGTCAGGGTCTGTGAGTCCTGATGCATTCTGGAGATGAGTCACTTCTGGACAAGCCTCTCCTTGTAGGAATGTGATCTTCAGCCCACCTGTCAGGGATCATGCTGGACTCTGGCCACGTGTAGATGATGAAGGCTCCATCCCATCCTCCTAGAGTTGAGAATGCCAAGAGATAAACAAGGGATTCTCAGGAAGTCCATGCTGAAAGACAAGGGTCAGAGAGCGCTCTCTGCAGACAGGAAGAAGAGTTCTCAAACAGATGTGGAGAGTGCATGGCTTGGCCCCATTTGTCCAGCTGGCCGGGGGATGACATGAGACATCTGGTTTGGATACTTCCCCTAGACGACCTTATCCAAGAAATGAATAAAGTTTATGGTAGACTTGAGTTTCACGCTCAACATTGTTCATATGCACACAAATCTTTGAAGCTATATAGAAAACCTTCACTCCAAGTATTTTGAGTGAAGGTGCTCAAGGTGGAACTGGTCATGAGAGCTGTTGAGGGGGGAAGCCGACAGCTTCACTTCGCAGCCCCAGCTTGTCTTTGTTGTGTGCTCAGCCTGTGCTAGGTATGTCCTAGGATTGTTTCACCAAATCTGTGTTCCAAATCTGAGTAGACCAATTTCCCAAGGAAGCTGGGACTCACAGAAACTGTGGAACTGTCCCAGGATCCCAGAGCTTGTAAGCAATAGAACAGAATTTCCTTCCAGGTTTGTGCTCAAGTGATCAAGTGACCGATTGTTGTTCATTCGTAGAAGATTGACAGCCATAGCACAAGACCATGACCCTGGCCAAGTGCCTACAGTGACTTGTGCAGTACTCCAAGTTCTTTGTAGAAAGTTACTGACCTACCATCTCCCCCTCTTTGTAACTGAGCCAATGAAGGCAGAAACAGGTTAGGTCATTTGACCAAGGTCATACAGCTTATGCTGTAGAAAGTCAAGGACTTAAACCCAAATGCTAACTGAAGAGCCCATGTTTTTAAAGATCATGTTAAAAGTATGGAAATACAATTTAAAGTATTGTGATGGTTTGTATATGCTTGGCCCAGGGAGTACCACTATTTGAAGGAGTGGCCTTGTTGGAGTGGGTGTGTCACTGTAGGTGTGGGCTATAAGACCCTCATCTTAGCTGCCTGGAAGATAGTATTCTGCTAGCAGCTTTCAGATGAAGATGTAGAACTCTCAGCTCCTCCTGCACCATGCCTGCCTGGATGCTGCCATGTTTCTGCCTGGATAATAATGGACTGAACCTCTGAACCTATACGCTGGCCCCAATTAAATGCTGTCCTTTATAAGACTTGCTTTGGTCATGGTGTCTGTTCCCAGAAGCAAAATCCTAACTAAAACAGGTATGAAACGTCATCTGAAGATTCATGTCTTCAAGAGAGATTAATTGACTACAATGAAGCATAGTTGTATGACATCAGGTAGTGGGTTTGGAAGTCACTACATTATATGTTATTTGAAGTCACAAGTGGACATGAGGCCACACTGGGGGCAGGGTTATCTTATGTGTTCATGGCCAAGCCTCTGTCTGGTTCAGTATATCTCCATTACCAAAGGTGCTGCACCCCCTTTCTCAGAGGTAAATAGTCCCTGCTCTCCCTGGCACCTGTCTCATGTGTATGAATATTTGTCCACAGAGACCCTGCATTGTGATTGTCATGATAGGTTTTGATTTGTCTCTTTTCAGCATTTCTTGTCATTGGATACCTACCACATCCTCTCTTCTGAAGCTGTAGGGTTTGTAGTAGGAGTGAAGTGGAGGACTGGACAGCTGCACAGAGTTAAGAGTATCATTTGCCAGGCTGTGATGGAGTGGCCTTTGTTTCCTTTTCTTGAGTATTTTTTTTTTATTTATTCTTTTACTGTCTCATACATGTATGTGACATATCTTCATTATATCCACTCCAACTCTCTCCCTCATACAGGCCTCCCCTACATATTCTCCCCCCACCTTCTGGCCCATTGAATGTTCCCCTTGCAGCCCCTGGACCGTTCAAATATTTTCTTCCTATCCCAACCCCTGCCCAGAATATCACCCACCTTCCAAGACCCTCACCTTCTCATAGCCGCCACATATTTCCCACCTTCCCAGCCCCCAAACTTTTGGTTGTAGATAGTAGTAACTATGAGTTAATACTAATTATCAGATAATACTAATTGTCAGTTTTCTCTTCTCTGGCTGGTGTGAAGGCAGGATTGTCATCATTCTGAACAAACCCACCCACTGGCTGCCACAGGCATGCCACGGAAGAAATGAAACACATAGGGCTCTTCTCTAGAAGCCTATCTTTTCCTCAGAAGACAGAAAAAGCTAAACAAACAAAAAAAATCTACTGAAAATAACAAGAACACTGTCAGAAAAAAAATGTTTCTGAAATACAAAGGCAGGTATTTATTGTGTGTTCTCCCTGAGTGACCTAAACACCAAAATGGCTTGTAAAGACACCAGCCACCAAGGCAATGGTCATTTCATTGGTGGGAACTTGAGTTTGCTTCAACTGAGGCTTTCTCTGTTCTTGTGTTTGGGAAACACATGTGAAACATGAACCCTGGGAGCTGAAATGTTTTCCCATGGCGTTTTAAACAAGCCTCCCTGGGTCTTTATTTCACTGGTTCAGTGTACCTGAAACCCATGACTGTAAGTTTATGGGAGTCTGAATGCTTAGGAAAGCCATGCCAGGTTACTTTGTGTTAGGAGGCTTACTGTAGGCAACAACCATCGGGGAACAGAAGATTTTAAGGAAAAGTCTCACTGAGGACCATTCACTACACATTGAATCTCTGTGGCACTTCTAAATCACAGCCCGATGTTAATGATAAGGTGTCTCTACGTTTACCTGTTGGGAGTTAGTGCTATAAGGGGCTGATTGCCACGGGCAGGGAGAATTGTTACATAGTAGACCAAAGGCTTGGGTCTACATCAAAAGAATATCAAGTCCTTTTCACTTTTGCTTCTTAAAATAAGATCTGCTCTGAGAAGAGTTTGCAGAGCTGTATATTTGGTCTCCCTTAAGCTAAAGGGCCTATCAGTTCCCTCAGCAGTAGGTGTAACTGCTAGGTTTCTTTCTGAAACCCTGAGAGTTGACCCCAGTGGGTTGCTGTCTCCTGCTAGGCCCTGAACTAGAGCCTGCAGCATCTCAAAAAAAAAAAAAAAAAAAAAAATTCCCTTATGTATGATGCACCAGGAAGAATTGTCTTCTAAACCTCTCTGACTCAGCCCATGTGACAGGAGTCTATCTATCAGGAGTAGGCAAATTTAGCCTTAAACCCTTTATGCTCAAAGTTGGTGGCCCGGACTATCAACAGGGTAATATGGAGAAGAATGTTCCTAGAAATGAATTCTCTCATAAGCATGCTGCAATATTCGGACTTTGACTGAAAAAACTTAAAAGGGAGAAGATGTATTTAAGAAAGGTGTCAGAGATTTCCCTCTCTTGCTTCAACCTGAGGCCGGGTAGGACAAGATTGCAGCGGCAATGGCCGCCGCAGCAGCAGCAGCAGCAACAGTGGCGGCGATGGTGATGGCAATGGCGCATGACAAAGGCTGTGCACCTAGCAGCACAAGACAGGCACAGAAAGAAACCAGAACAACATATTGTTCCAACAACATGCCACCAGTGGGTTTGCCACCAGTGGGTTGCTTTCTCTTGCTAGACCCCCACCCCCACCCCCACCCCCACCCCCACCCCCACCCCCAGAGCTTGCAATATCTCCCAAAAGACTGCCTCCAGCTGGAGACGCAGCCTGCATCTGGGTACACAGCCTACAGGGAACAGTCCTCATTCAGCTCCTGCTAGATATGAAGACGGCTAGGCTATGGATTAGTATGGAAAGAACCACAGAAGAAAAGAGACAAGCATGCCTACTGCTGACATCCACTCTGTGGATGAAGCCAGAATAACTTCCTGTTTCTCAGTCAACTGGAATTCATCGTTGGCTATAATTAAGAGAGTCCTTTTGTAAAGACTGACCTCTTTCTATTCTTATTTGTGTGTATGTGTGCATTCACCTTATGTGTGCACGTGTGTGAAAGGGCACACAAAGTGTGTGTACGTGCATGCAGAGGCCAGAGGTTGATGTTAGCTGCCTTTCTCTAGGGTACTTTCCAAGACAGGCTCGCTCAATGAGCTTGGAGCTTTCTGATTGGCTAGATTGGTAAGTCCAAGGGATCTGCCTACCTCTTCTTCCCCAGGGCTGGGGGACTAAACACAGGTGTTGCTACAGCTGGCTTTTGGGGCATTAATTTTGGAGACAGACCTCAGGTCCTCGTGGTTGTA
The DNA here is from genome assembly GCF_011762505.2 of Arvicanthis niloticus. Lineage (NCBI taxonomy): Eukaryota > Metazoa > Chordata > Mammalia > Rodentia > Muridae > Arvicanthis > Arvicanthis niloticus. The sequence goes on from NC_047673.1 coordinate 3,810,922, forward strand.
TAACAAACACTTGTACCAGCTCAGAACCAAAAGTTCAGGATCAGGTTTTTTGTTTTGTTTTGTTTTTGTTTTGGGTGGGTATGAGTTACTGCATTTATCTGTATACTCATATATAAACAGGTTTAGATTAGTAAATAATGTTTACTAAACAGTGTTATACAGCTGTATATTCTGCTACTTATAACATATATATAAATATTATATATGTATAATATGTGTGGTATACCCACACATATAAGTATACATACATATACATCATATTCACATACATATACACCACACACACACACACACACACACGTATGTATTCTTGTGCCACTCAGTCCACACCTGCTTGAATATGTGTACTGAGACACTCCTTGGTGTTTTTTTCTTGTTTCAGTAATATTACCAGGTTACTCCATAAAAAACCCCTTGCTTGTTATGTTGAATCTGAGATCCAAACTATGTAGGCTTCATCAGGGAGGCTACTTCAGGTCTCATCTGTCCACACTTCTCTAGTTCTGCTTACAAAGCCATGAGTCCTTGCTCAACCATCCTCACCGCCAAATCAACCAACGCCACTCCCCAAGAAAGATAACTTGAGTTTTTCCTTGGTAGGCTTCCCTTTTGTTTCGAAACAATTTTGAGGGGGGACAGTGGTCCATGTGTGGTGAGGCCCGTTTGTCCCTGACTTGAGGTCGCCAACAGCTCCCCACCCCCAGCTTTCCCCAGTAAAGAAGCTTACTTTACTTATAAAGATTATGAAGGCTTATAAAGATTATAACACTACACTTTTTAAAAGTTTATCATATTTTCAATGAAAGATATAAATGTGGCTGTTGTTAGCAAATACTAATTTTGGCTAAATTTAGGTTTCAGCTAAAAACCTTGGCCGGAATCCTGAAGACCATTAGCAAACAGAAACACGTGATGGCTTATGTGTATTTGCTTTAAATCCAAAGCTGCTTGTCTGTTGACAAAATACACTGAGTCCCTTAAGATGACTTCCTGGAGCCTGTGCTCTGGTGTTGGGTTTCTTAGCCAGTACATACAATGCCCTGGAATGTAAAAAGTCCTGGATTACCCAGTCAGCCAAGCAGAAGAGGACCGACTAAAACAAAGAAGAGCTAGGGAGGGCTCCGATGGAGAGCCTTAGGCTTTCTCTGTGGAGCCCTCTCTTCTCTTCATTACAGGGGAGGGCAGAGGTCACATTCTTACCGTTTAGAGAAATACAAATAACTATTGGCTACTTCAGACATTTCCTTTTCTCAGATTCCAAAACTCACTTTTGTTTGAGACCATTTTGAGGGGGAACAGTGGTCCATGTGTGGTGAGGCCCATTTGTCCCTGACTTGAGGTTGCCAATGGCTACCTACCCCCTCCCCCCCCCGCCCCCCCCCCCCCCCCCAGCTTTCCCTGCACATCAAGAAGCTTAATTTACTTTCTTCGTGGATAAAACCTCATCACCTTCAGGAAAAACAAAAACAAAAAAACAAAAAACAAAACAAAACAAAACAGAAAAAAAAAAAACCCTGAAATGTTTGCAACAGATGATGGAAAATAGCAATAATGTCAAAGTATTTAGTGATATGACAGTTGCCAATAGAAAAATTGAAGAGATAAGATGTTTAAAAAGTGTTGTCTTGGGAGCAGGCCCACTGAGGGTGTTTGGGGGTAAGGGTGGGTGCTGATGGTGTATAGGGGTGGGAGTGGAAGTGGGGTGTGGGTTGTGTGCTGATAGGGGTGGGGGTGAGGTGTGTGGGGGGGTGGGTACTGAGGGTGTAGGGGTGGAGGTGGGAGTATGGGGGTATGGAGGATGAGTGAGGGTGGGGTGGGTAGAGTAGGTTCTAGGGGTAAGTGTTGAAGGTTTGGAAGGGTGAGGACCAGAGACTGCATGGCAGTGGGCACAGCAAGCACAGGTTTCATCTGCTCTTCACAGCCTATCTGCAGCTGCCTCCCTCCCCACAACCTTCTCAAAAAAAAAAAAAAAAAAAAAAAAAAAAAAAGGAGATATTATGTTTCTTCCACTCAAAACAAACTCACTTGAAGTTAAATTTTTTTTTGTTGTTTGAAATTTTTTTCCTGTATACCTCAGTCTATTTTAAAAGTAAATATCATATCACCCACATTTAATGATATTAAGGCATTTTTCTCATCAAGTGTTTTGGATTCAGGCCCATGGTATATGAGAGTGGGAAGCTGTCTAAAACACTTTGTGTTAATACACTTTACAGAAAAGCAGTATTTAAATGAAAGAGAAAATACATAGCAGGAAAAAGTGAAAACCACTGAGTATTCTACTTAAGTTTATTCCTTCTTCCTTCCTTGTCGCTTTCTTTCTTTCTTTCTTTCTTTCTTTTTCTTTCTTTCTTCCTTTCTTTCTTTTCTTCTTTTTGCTACTGTAGAAAATTCAGAGTACTGTATAGTTTAATTACAATATGTGGTTATTTCTTCCACATAGTCGGGTCTATATGTTCCCATTTCTATAGAATGGCCTCGAGCACAGCACCTACTTACTTCAAGTTTGTCATAAACATGAAGTGAGCACATCACTTAAAGGACTTAGACCACAGAAAGCTTGCAGGGTATTACAATTATCGATAAGCTAATAACTCAGTGTACACATTTGCTATGATGGGCTGGTAGAGAACAGCACACATCACACACAGCATCACGGGGATGCAGGACGTATTCCTGCCATTGTTATGTATGTGCACAGCATCACGGGGATGCAGGACGTATTCCTGCCATTGTTATGTATGTGCACAGCATCACGGGGATGCAGGACGTATTCCTGCCATTGTTATGTATGTTTACATATGACCCAGTGACACAGAGGATGACATTTTCCCCTGAGGAATGTAGGTGACCCTCACCAGTAGGGTATTCCTATGAATACCAGAAGCTCACTAAAGCAGAGTGGTTTTGTAAAGGACATCCAGTGGTTCCACCAAAGCAACACCAATTTCCAACACCAAAATAAAATTTTCTCCTGCTTTACACAGTTTTACAGGGAGAGTTTTATTTCTTAGGAAAATGAGAGAACGTCTGTTTTTGATATTGGTAGCTGTCCTATAATGTTCAGCAAATCATTTAGAAATTGAATCTCTGAGGATAAGACTTTCCAAACTTAGTAATCAAGGTTAGATAATTACCTTTTTAGCCTTTTCTTTCTAGTTCAGAGGCAATGGTGGCAGGTCCCTTGCAGACAGGTGGACAGCCTGGGAAAGAGAAGTTTGATGCTTTCTGATTGTTCTGTCTTCCTTCCACTTCAATTGTGAAGACATATGACATTCTCAGGGGAAATCTCTAATAGACTGAGAATTAGGCAGAGGCAGGGACACACACACAGACACACAGACATGCAGACACATAGACACACACACACAAACACAGAGACAGACAGAAACACACAGACACAGAGATACACACAGACACACATGGACACACAGATACACACACAAACAGAGAGACAGACACACAGACACACACAGACAATAGACAGGCAGATACACACATAGAGAGAGACACACACACATAGATACTCAGACACACAAACACACAGATAGACACAGACACATAGACATACACACAGACACACACTCACAAAGACAGACAGACACACACACACAGACAGAAATAGACACACAGACAGATAGGCAGACAGGCACACACACACACACATAGACACACACATGCACACACACTGCTCTTTGGACGTGCATACCCTTCTAACAATATAAAGCACACAGGCTCCTGCTAACTTAGCACAGAGGCAAGCTCAGTTTTGGCATCTTCTGACTTTGGTATAGGCTCCTAAAGTCACGGAAGTATTAAAATATTTATTCAGTGAAAGAAAACAAAAGCAAATGGACACATGGAGTTAAGAACTGAAGGATTCTGTGTAGCTTGTGAAGTCCTTGTGTTCCTCAGATCCTATATGGGCACGTGAGTGTTGATGGTTCTGGGCCAACATCAGAATCAACTGCAAAAGCAATTGCTTCACCATATGCCTCTAGTAAGGTACTATTCTCTATAATACCTTAAATAATTAGGGTGCCCAGTGAGTAATAGCAGTAAATTCTGGTGTCTAACCTCAGACTTTTTACTGTTAATTCCCCAACGTTGTTTTAACTTAGGATGTGTTGAAGAGGGCTTCAGTTGCATGTCAATCCTGTCTCCACTCAACTGCATCTCTTCACTGTTTCTTGCATGGATTGCCACTGGTTTTAGTCACCAGACAGAAGCTTGCCAATCCCTATGCTCTGTTACGCAAGCTGCTTTCTGGGGCGCAGGCACAGAAACATAGGATTGGATTTTAAATAACTTCAATAGGCTGGTGGAACCAATTTCAGACTACATTCCCTCAAATCGAAAGCTGAAATAACTCCCTTTCCCTCACACAATCTCGCGTCCGGACGTGAAGAAACGTAACTGACACACCTCCCATGCCCTCTGCGGTTAGCCTAAAGGAAAGTTCCTTTCCACCAGGTGCTGCTATGGTCAGGCCTCTCTGCACACCGGGCAGGGAACCCTCACTTAGTTCATCTCTGGTTCCAATCTCCAGTCTCTCATTTGTTCCCACTGAAGTAATCCTCAAGCCAAGATGGCTCTCATTATCCACTTCAAATTGTAGTGAATTTTAAGTGAATAAAACAGGCCTAACTCCACTCCAAAGTAGGTCAGTTACATCATTTGCGGTGCCTTGTGAGGTAACAAAGCGGATCTCCCTAACCCACAATGTTCCCACAACATGCCCCACCCCTGACATCACTACCACAGAGCCCTCAGTGCCTGGGTTTGTCGGTAGGCAGGGGCCCTCTCAAAGCTACACAGTGAGTCTGCCATGGTGCTGCCAACCCTGCTAGGGAAGAGCCAGCACCTTGCCCACTGGGAGCATGACTCAGTTGCGATCCAGTTGTGAAGGAGAGGCTGAACAGTGAATGTCGATCATGCAGGAAGTGGGAGGTGCCAAGCCTCCAGCTCCGGCTCTACAGGCTCCGCAGACTTCATTAACCAAACCAAATGTCAATTATAAGACAATTAAGAATTTTAAGACAGGAAATGTGGAGCTTGGGGGTAAGAGAAGCTTACATTTCACCAGCCTGTCTGGGTGGGATGACTATAATCCTTTTTTACCCCCTCAGATCTAATTCTGACTCCTTGATTTCAATGTCTCCCTTGATAGCTTCTCTCAGACTTTTCAGTGATCCCCGTTCCGTTGCAGGAGACATTCCCATTTGCCACCCATCAAAGACTTTTCATCCCCGGCGTGTGCCCGCATCCTAGTCTCTAGAGGACTGCGGCCAGGTTGCCGGCCTTGTCTTGACTATGTACTTCACGTTCCAAGTTTTCCCCTATGTGTTACTCTTGCATTCTAAGTTGGGGGCCAGAAAAATGTTTTAGAGATTATTTTGCTAAGTCTTTCTCGCACAGAGGTTACCGAGGGAACCCATGTTCAATAAATAGTTGCCAGACTTTGTGGTGATCCACATTTAAGCGCCAAAACAGCGAACAGAGTTAGGTAGAAGAACAAAGTAGTAAGAAGACTGAATGGGTTCACCCACAGAACCCATGTAAGTAAAATGCCAGACATGGTAGCCTACATATAATCCCACTGGTGTGGAGGCAGACAAGAGGATTCCTGGAGCTTGCTGGCTACCTTATTATGTAAGCTCCAAGCCAATCAGAGACCTCAAAAAGCAAGGCAGGCCGGTGTCTGAGTAACATTAGAGGCTGCCACAGGCATACTTACACGTACACTCATATGTACACACATAATTCATAATTATATTCTTTATCCCTCTCCCCTGGTTTGGAAACAGAGTCTCACACTGTAGCCCAGTATGAACTGGCCTGGAAATCTTTGGAATGCTTTTGTCTAAGTCTCCTCTATGAACCCAGAATGCCCATCTCCATAATATATGTTAAGTTCACTGTATTTATTTTGTTAAAATGCTTTTCAAATTTACCATAAAGCACGGAAACTTCCACCCTTCATGGCTGAATTTAAACGTTATAAACATGACGGTTCAGCTGACTTCCCCCTTCAGCTGCTGAGGACAAAGGTTACCCAGGATCTTCTTGGTTATACATTTCCCCAACATGCTCCAGTACAATCTGAAATTCCAACCGTGGAGAGAAAAAAAAAAAATGAAAATCTACCTGCCTTAAAATCAAATGGAATCCCGACACAGAAGGCATGTATAAGCATTACTGTTCAATCCTAGAAACAGAGATTGTAGGTATCCATGTTTGCAGCTGCACGGACCTCCTAGGTAGAGCCCCTACTGTATTCAGTTGTGAAGGAGTCTCCCCCCTCCAATCTTACTGTGAGGATTTTCTTTTGGTTTAAACATTTAAACTTAAGCTAGATTGGGGGAGAATTATGACTTCTGACAAATATTATCTGGCAAGAATGTCTGCTGCTATTTCCTGTTCAAGTGCATGTAGGAAGTAAATTTATGCTTGAAAACAAGACAAAGACACCCCTAGATTTTGCAAACAAGACAATTAAAATATTTTTTCCCCTTCTCTTCTCCCTCTTGCTCCAGCCCTGCTCACTTCGGGCCCGCTCCCTCCAGCACAAAAGTTTATTTATTTATTATATTGTAAGTATACTGTAGCTGTTTTCAGACACCCCGTAAGAAGGCATGAGATCTCATTACAGATGGTTGTGAGCCACCATGTGGTTGGTAGGATTTGAACTCAGGACCTCTTTAAGAGCAGTCAGTGCTCTTAACCACTGAGCCACCTCACCAGCCCCAATTTAAGTATTTTAAACACCGATTTGTAATTTCCTATTTCTTCATTCCTCATTCTTCCTAATAACTTGGATAGATAACGTTTGCCAGAAGAAAACAACCATAGAGAAAATATGTGTCTATGGATACACACACACACACACACACACACACACACACACACGTGTGTATCCACATATGTGCATGTATAAAAATCACATCTGGATTTTAATGTGTTTTTCACAGAGTGATGTAGAAGTTTTTTACTTCAGAGTCAACTGGGATGCATATTAAATCTACCAATCAGAAGCTTTTGGTAGAACCAGGGAATGTGTATTTTGAAATAAATTGCCCTTTCCCATACACAGACTCATGCCAGTGAAAGGCACACAATCATTTTGTGCACAGTGCTGGGTGGGTGGGTGGGTGCTGAATGTGGTTGGGCCAAATTTTCTCTGGACAGCAATTGTAGTCTCCTATCAGAGCACCAGTGCAGCTGTGGGTGCTGCAGAGAGGGGTTTGCATGGCTTCATTCCCCCGACTCTTTGTTTATGTGTAGTAGAATTGGAATCTAAATAAACACGTCACAAATTACTGTTCTTCTTTACTTAAGATGTTTTAGTATCGAACTATCATGATCTGGTTGTAGGCCTGAAGTCTGGGGACTTAACAGTGAATATTGTAAAAGATAATCACTCGACTGTGTTTGTCCAGAGAGACAGTCACGGACTCCTGTCACTTCACTGAGGTGGTTGGTTGGTTCTTTCATGTAGTCATGGCACATGTCAGTCAAAAGCTAACAGCTCTAAGAGTTTGTGTTGTGTTATTCCCACTACTGTGGGGGGAAAAGAAGCCAATATTCTTTCTACCTGTATATTAAACAAATTTAATTATATGGTCTCATGTTTTGTGTTTTTGGTTTGGTTGTTTGTTTTGGTACAGAACACAAGAAGGTGATGGAAGATGCAGGTGGAATGAGTCTGGATGGGCTGGGCCTACCCACCCAGTCTTAGTGTAGTTGAACAGGGAGTAGGGAAGGAGCCTCACTGACTAGCGACAATTTCCTCTCAGCTTGTTTCCAAATTCTTTCTGCTGTGTTAACCTCAAAAGTTACGACATCCCATCCTTTTCTTGTGGACTCACATGCAGCAGTCTAGTTTAATGAGGTATTAATTAGTGTTCCTTCCCTGCATTTTCTCAACTGTGTCTGAAGAAAGTGGCATTAGTTTCTCTGTGGAAGAGTGTGGAACAGATACCCATGGTCACACCAAACTCAGACGCATCCCAGAAACTCACATATGTTGACCGGGTGATGCTGGTCTGTTCAAGGTAGAGTAGAAAAGGGGGAGTCAGCTTTGTCTGGAAGAAGAAGAAAAGAGGGTGAGAGATTCATGGCACTGCAGAGCCTGGGTCCACTTGACTCCTGTAAATGAGACCTGAGCTCAGAATATGACCCAATGCCTGAATCTACTCGTGCTCACAAAGCAACAGCTAGTGACTTTTGCTTCCTTAGACAACAAGTTTGTCAGTGGGGACAAGGACAGAAAGGATCTCCTCAGAAGGCTTGGATGGTACAATTTTTTGGACCTTCACACAAAATGAGATCGGGAGGCCCGAAAAGTGACAGAGAATCATCACCAGAGAGAAAGAGAAAATGCTAAACAAAAATTTAGACCTGCTAAACAAATAACTGCCGTTCCGGCAATCATAACTTAAATTGTTTTTTACCTGCATTTCAAACCGATTATTTTCCCATTAGACACACTAGTGTCATCAATTTTGCATCAGTAGTCACAGAATATTTGACAACTAATCATCAATTGTGAGGAATGTGGCTTTAATTTCTGAAGTAAAAAGTCACATTTACGGAACAAGAATTAGTAATATGAACATCCTATGATAAGTGATACATTCTTATTTGAATCTTAATTGTAATCACACTGAGTATGATCACAAAGCACTACAGCAGACAGAAGGAGAGTAAATTGGTGATAGTTTTGAGGGGACTGTGACCTTTCCACAATGTGGGTGACAAGATTTCTGTAGCCTGGGTTAGTGACACATACCTGCAAGTAAGTTTCAGACCAGGGAGATACACAGCAAGACAGGCTGGGCTGATGGCTCAGTGGTTAAGAGCACTTTCCAAGGAGTGAGCTTAGTTCCCAGAACCCACACCTGTAACTCATATCTCCAAGAGAACTGACTGACTCCCAACCTCCTCTTTTAGCCTCTGTGGGCACATATTCACACTTGCATTTCTTTACATAACACACGCACTAAAAATAACACAAAAAATTAAATCCCACAGAAAGCAAGCAAATGAAAAAGTGATCCCAGGATTTGTAGCCAGCTTATACAAATAAGGGAACTCTGGGTTTCTTCCCATCTTGGAGGGAGGGACATTCAGAGTTTTCCATTATTCTCATTCTGCTTCAGCATCTTTGAAGGCAGCTAAAGATTATCGGAAAATAGAACTCTGCAGTGATTCTGGATGCCTTAAGTCTAACATCCTCTCTGCTTCCACGATATGTCTTTATGTGTTTCACCCATCTCACTGACACGTTTGGTCTCTGTTTGGAGCTGGAGAGCAAAGAGGAGTCATAGGATCATCATCAGATGTATATCTTCAGTCACCTACCGACTATACAGCTTTCTGATTGGATGGACCAGGTTCCAACACACTGTGGAGTCTCTGTAATCTATTTTGTCTGCACATTTTGTTTCTGTGCCAGAATTTTCAGCAATACTCTCGGTAGTTCTTAATACATCATACAGAGAAACTTTCCGCTTTGGTCTAGTTTTTTTTTTTTGTTTTGTTTTAAAATTTAAAATAAGCTTATAGTATTTTTTTGCTCAAAACTCTGTTGTAACTTAGATTGGATTTGCAACACGGACTATGTTGTTTGATTTCTGCTTGGAGTTTCCTCCGTTGGAAACGATATCGAAATGCTAATAATACTTCTACCTTTCCATCAATATGCTCCTTTGGCTTGAGTTACTTATTGACAATGTCTCTTCTCTAATTACCAAAAGTACTGGCAGTACCAGCAAGAGAGATTTCTTTCCTCTCTTAAAGGGAGGGTTGGCTTAGCTGGTCTCTCCTGGCCATTCATTTAAGGATATAACGTTTATCAGGTTATGGGATTTCTGTCCTTCCCTGCCTCCCTGCGATTTGGTTTCTGTTACTATTTTACTTGGAATTTCTACGGCTTCAGCAATCATTAGTATTATATATTCACAAAGCTTTTCTTCCAATATCTTTTAGCAACCTAGTGTGTCTTCAGTAAGGTGGGCTAAGGAATAGCACTTTTATTTAATTTTTAGAGGCAGATCCCAGTGGTAGGAACACTACCTGAATCCTTGCCAGGATCTGCTTCTGTGATGAGTCCCTGGTGTGAGGTTCTACTTCTATGCACCGACTTTGTATATCCTCAGCATGAACATGGACATTCTTCATTTTACCAGAAATGTCTAGATTTCAAAATCCACTGGTATGGAGTTAACATAGCTGTTTCTAAATTTGCCTCAAGTTTGGATCAACTGTAGAAGTGCCTTAATGGCCTTAGTTGATGTGGAAGACTCACCTGAAATGTAGGTGGTACCTTTTCGTAGTGTCCCACATAAAAATGGACATGGTTCTGCTCCCATAAAGAACCCTGACTTAAATAGTAAATATCCTAATATTTTTGCTAAATTGTCAACTCTTATGATTTAATGGTTTATTATTTTTTTTTTTACATCATCTGTTTTTTCCTGTTTATAACTTTTCCATTCTTTTCTTTTGTGGCCAGAAATTGGTCTTGTTGAGTCTTCTAGTGAACTGGACATTAGTTTAGTTCTGCTCTGTGTGTGTGTGTGTGTGTGTGTGTGTATGTGTCTGTGTATGATCTTTAGATATTGTATTTTTGCTTTTTCCTTTCTGTTTCTTTCAGTTTGTTCTCTTGCCTTTCTTTAAGTTCTGAAAACCTAGTTCATCTATTTTCTAACTTGTTTTGTTTACGAAGGCTACTTAGATGATACATGCTGTTATCTGGGCTATACAAGTTTAGACATTTATTATACTTAATCCATAAGTTTAAATATTCAATATTTCCTATAAACATTGTCCTTAACTTAGTCACCTGCAAATAACTAAATCATTTATTTAGGTTCCAGCTTCCTGGATTTTTACATTTTCTTTTCTTCTACACTCGATTTTCAATTTTACTAAACCTAGAGTATGAGTCACTGGTGTTTAAGTATATCATTCAAAGTGAAGTTGTGAAATAATGAATTTATAACTCAGTGATCCCCTCTGCATTTATTAGGTATGATTCCTCAAAGAAGAAACATTTATCATTAACTCTTTTTCTTTCTTTTCTTTTTTTTTTTTGAACTGGTAAAAAAATTCAGGATGAGTTTTTTTTAGTCAGTTTTCAGAACCATGGTAGCCAATGTGCTAGATTTCATATACCAGCACTCTCTGTCTTTCATTTATTGATCATGAATCATTTCCTGTTCAACTAGTTGCTTGATTACATATCATTAATGGCTGTATGATGTTCCATAACGTTAATATTTTATAAACTTACTAATCATGATGTTTTTTACATTTCCAGACATTATTGGTTGGGAGTTTTAAAGAGCACAGACATTAAAAGACATGTTTAATTTAACAGCCTTTGACAAATCCTGTAAATGGTTTTGTTTTCTTGCTTCTAAAATAGAGTTTGACAGCAGGCAAATAACAATTAAAATCAGTCAAGATGTTCATTGAAGGCTGAGATAGTTGTTGTATCTTTCCTTCTATGTTTCGTTTCGTTTTGTGTCAAGTTGACTCAAGCTAGAGTCATCTGGACAGATTGGCCTGTGGGGCATATTTTTTAAAATGTGGGAGTTCCCAGCCCACTGCAAGGTGTATTACCCATGGGCAGGTGATTCCTTGGAGACATAAGAAAGGTAGATGAATAAAGTCCAGAGAGTAACCCAATAAGCAGTTTTCCTCCATGGTTTCTGCTTCAGTTCCTGCCTTTAGGTTCCTGTCTTGAATTCCCTCAGGGATGGAGTATGACCCTAGAGTTGTAAGCCGAAGTAAACCCTTATGTCCCAAGTAGGTTTTGGTTAGTGTTTTATTGTAGTGACAGAGAAACAAACTAAGGCATCATCTAAGTAGAATTACTACAGCTATTTTTTTTTTAACATTGAATTAGTCTATAGCTTTTCAATACATTTTTACTATTCATAGGACTTACTAAGGACTGACCATGCTTCTGTGTTGTTTTTGACTTGGCTAGCAAATGTTTCCATGTGGTCCTGTGATTTTCATGGAATGGATGGAGAAAATGAAGCACCAAGAATACAACAGTTCCATTTTTAAAAATCCACCAAATGTTTCAAGTTATTTTTTTAAAACTCTAAGCCTAAGTATTGATGTCTTCATTTTTATACCCCAATAACCATGGTTGGAATTCTAACTGAAATCAAATTAAAAATATTTGAAGCCTCATTGGTCCTGAGTAATGATACACTTTGATATATACTGGTTTATGTTGTCTGTTATGGAAAGAAAATTAATCAATAATTGTTTTCTTAATGTATAATTAATGCAAAATAATTTTAAAAAACACTTGTTCTTCTATCCATGAAAATACCCAATAATTGAAAAACATGTTTCCTAGAAAATATGTTTTCTATGTTGGATTCCAAGCAAAAAGGTAGAACCAGTGGGAGATGAATAAGTATATTGATAGATGCATGGATAGTGTGCTGGCGGGTTCTATGTCAAACTTGACACAAGCTATAGTCATCTGTACACAAGGCAAGAACCTTGATTGAGAAAAATGCCTTTGTAAGATTGGGCTGTAGGCAAGCCTGTAGAGTTAGTGATGAGAAAGAGCCCATCCCACGGTGGGTGGACCATTCCTGGCTGGAGGTCTTGAATTGCACAAGAAGCAGAGTAAGCTATGTGAAGCAAGCTGGGAAGCAGCAATTCTCCATGGCCTCTGCATCAGCTCTTGCCTCTAGGTTCCTGCCCTGTTTGAATTCCTGTCCTGACTTTCTTTGATGATGAACAGTGATATAGAAATGTAAGTCAAATAAACCACTGCATCCCCAAGATGCTTTTGGTCATGGTGTTTTATGACAGCAATAGTAACCCTAACTAGGATAGAACTTGGTACCCAGAGTATCACTGTGATAGAACTGATCGTGCTGTTCTGGGGAATATTGTGGAAGGACTTTGGAACTTGGGCCTAGAAAAGCCATTTAGTGTTCAAAGCTTGATGAGCTGTCTGCTGGAGCTCACAAGGTCAGACTTTTTAAGGGAAATGCAGAGAAAGGAGACCTGGCTTGTGAAGTTACAAAGGGAAGTTTGAGAGTCACTCAAAGACTCTATAGGACCACTGCATATTTTAAATCCAGAATCTGTAAGTTCTGGTTAGCTAGGACTGAAAAATCAGCTGTGATTAACAATAGACCAGAACCACCGAATTGAAATGTCTATTTTCCTGGGACAATTGATGTTGTTTGACTGGAGCTAAGAAATTGTTGGTGATTAAGAATAGATTAGCAGAGCTGGAGAGATGGCACAGTGGTTAAGGGCACTGGCTGTTCAGTGCTCCTAGCTTGAACTCAAAAGTCCTGAGTTCAATTCTCGGCAACCACATGGTGGCTCACAACCATCTGTAATGGGTTCTGATTCCCTCTTCTATATAGGATACTCTTATATAGATTACCTAAATAAACATTTTTTTTAAAAAAAGAATAGATTATCATCATTGAGAGAAAATCTTCGGGAAAGTGTTTTCTCAGAGCCAACACAGATAGATTGAGAGATATCTAGATAGATAATATATGGTTTATCTATTGGCATGTAAGCAGATAGATCAAAATATAGTTGAGTAGATGAATGGATATGGAGGCTGATCAAGTAATACATAGATGTTAAATAGATGACATGTACATCTAATGATGTATGTGTGCATGCATGTATGTATAGGTAGGTAGGTAGGTAGGTAGGTAAGTAAGTATGTAGACAGATAGACTTAGACCTATTATAATGAACTGACTTGCATGATTGTGAGATCTGTCTTAGAAACAACAAAATCCATGGGTCAGGCATAAAAAGGGATACTACATGCTGGATACAGCCCTAGAAACTAGAGCATACAGCTTTCAGTCTTCAGAAGGCTCAGCTGTATTTCAACAGGCTTACCTGATAAAGTCAGATGCAACTGAGGAACTCCTTTGTACCCCTTCCCCCTGTCAATTGGATTCTGACCGCATTGCCTCAGTGCCATCACAGAAGGACCGGGGTCAGTGCTTAATGAGACAAGTGAACACTAAGTTTAATCAAGCCAACACGTGAGGAGTTCACCACACGTGAAAACAAAAGATACTGAAGTGATTGAAAGTCTCACTTTTAGTGCTGCTTAAGAGATGTCTGACAGTCTTGTCTGCTGTCTTTTCATCAGATAGACTTGGCAGAGATGGACAACCCAGCTTCTTTATTCATCGTTATTCTTTAGCTTGTTGAGTTTGCATGGGGTGCATAGTGGGAAATATACAAATTTTATATACCCTTATTGCCTTTGTTATTGACTTTTATGGTTCTGTAAGCTCTTAGCCACTATTTGCATTAATATTAATATTTAATCCAGTTGTGCCTAATATTATCCTCGGAATGCTTTTATATAATAATAGCTTTGCATTTGCACAATACTTCTCTTTCCCAGAGCTGTGAGTGCTTTGTCGACAGTGAGTCAGATTTCTCTCCCAGCTAAGCTGTTCTCCCTGCACCCCTAGAGAAATATTAACACTTTAGAGCAGGACTCCATCTGTGCTTGTAGCAGAAACAAAGTAATCAGTGTCCTTGCTGCAGAAAATATACCTAGAGACAGTCCCAGGGGTTTATTTTGTATCTTAAGCACTTCTTGGAGTCTTACATGGAATAAGTTATTCGTTACAGTTATGAAACTCAACACTGGACACTGGAAAGTTCAGTGCTGCTGTTCACTAAATAAACTGTGGCTGGAACTTTCTAGTGCACAGATGTGTGGTGTTTTCAAAGTGGCTTTTGGAAAGCCACGACTGAGGTTTGGTTAAGATAGCTGTCTTCCTATTACACACACAGGAGAATATTTCATACCCTGCAAGAGGAATGCTTTCTGTTGTAAAGATGGCCATAACCTAAATACTTTCTCTTTGGCTGGAAACACCAGAACCAATGTGCAGCATCTTAGACACAAAGAATACCACCACATGCCCCAAGGCAAATAGAATCACTGCAACGTCAGCCAGTCTGATAATACAGTTGCCAACACAATACCCCATCATGAAACAAACCTCTTGTTGGTACTATCCCAAACAGCCCTGCCGATTACACAATCTATTTATTTTTGAGTCTCTGTTTCCTCCTCTATATGTCCAGAGAACTGATCTGTCATTTCTCAAAGCTTCTGTGTCTAAAGGTTTTAAAAAGAAGAGATTAAACATATTGAGAGCAGCTGAAAACTATCTAGAACAAAGGTAAGGGCGTGACTTTTCCCATTCCATAATTTCTATATTAGGGAGCAAAGACATAGAGCATAACTCCATACAGGCAAAGTCAGTATTTGTTCTAGAAGACAGATGGTTCTAAGTGTTTTAACATTACTTACTGATTTAACATAGGTCTATGGGCTAGGGTGGTGGCTTGGTGGGCAAGACACTTTCCCTGTGAGCCTGAGAAACTGAGTTTGATCCCACAGAACCCATGTTTTTGTTTTTTTAAGTAAGGTGTGGGCTGGTAGATGTTTGATTGATAAAGCACTTGGCAGGCAAGTATGAGGATCAGAGTACAGACCCTCACAAACCATGTAAGGATAGTTGTGGTAACACACATCTGTGATCTCGGACCTACAGCAAGATGGAAGGTTGAGACGGGGAGTTCCTGGGATCTTGGGGCCACGCCTGGTATATGTGGCTGCAAAACCTCAGATCCTGTCTCAAACATAATAGAAAGTAAAGCTGACATTGAAGGCTGAACTCTGACACCCCCCCCCCCCACACACACATTTAAGTATATACATATATTTTCTCTTTTCTCTCTCTCTCTCTCTCTCTCTCTCTCTCTCTCTCTCTCTCTCTCTCTGGATGTGGCAGCACATACTTGTAATTTCAGTGCTGGGGAGGCAGAGACGGGTGGAACCCTGGGCCTCATTGGCTGGATTACTCATTACTTGCAAAGTTCAAAGCCAATGAGAGACTCTGTCTCAAAAGCAAGGTATAGACAACTCTTGTGGAAGGAAGGACGGCGCTTACACTTGCACATATTGCACATAGAGTTTCAAGTCTCGGTCAGTAAGTCAATTACAACCCCAGGGCTAGTCTTTCTAGGTCAGTAAATCGATTACAATCCCAGGATGTCTCTTGGTTCTTTGCTGTGCCAGTTCCTCTTAAATTTGGCAATTTTAAAAATATATTTAGATTATTATTCTTTTACTTAACACAAATCCTTCACACGATGAATTTGACTGAGACCACAATATATTGAACTCCAAACTTCTCTGGGGTATGTTTACCTTGTGTTGACTGGACCATTTACAACCCTGTGTTCTATGATCAACATGCTGACTGAGTATTCAGAGACCTGGGCTGATGTCTGACAGGAGGGTGAATATCCAGGGTGACTTTTTTCTGAAAGCTGTGAGATGTGAACTGAGGTCACTGTAGTTATCCCTTGGTCACACTGCACTGTACATCTACATTCTATGTGGTAGACTACATTGGGATATGAATCTGCAACTCCCTGGTCCAGGGCTCTGACTGGACCTGCCGACTCTACCTAGACCGGTTCCCCCTGAGTTTACAAACAACTGCTTTTGCTGCTGAGTTTCTGTTTCAAGTCTCTTCATTCCTAGCCGTTTTGAATCTTTGCAATTAGATTTTATCCCGCTGTCTGGGAAGCTCGCAGTTTGGCCATGAATGAGCCACTGCTTTCTGTATTCTGTTCTCACAACTGCATGGATTCCATGTTCAAATGTTCAAGCCGTTCCTCTGAGTCTTGCTTCTTCCTCTTATGAGAAGGACAAATGTATTGACAGGCATGCTGTGGGGACAGCCTTCTTATTTACCACTCTGGGCTTTTTACTGGGGTGATACCGACTTGTGGAAGTGGAAAAACACACTTAGAAATGCAGCTGAATGCATTTTTAAATGTACCTGTCTTACTGCACGGAGGACAGGAAAGTTATTTACACAAGAGCTGAGCCTGGTGGTTAGAGGGAGGCTAAAGCACTTAAAACAGACCTATGCTTTGAGCTCTTTTGTGGTTTGGTTCTAGGAAAGAGTCACTTTCACTGACTGGGTGGGTTAAGATGTGATAATGATAAGGTAGTTAATAAGAAAAGCCATTGTTTGTCAATGAAAGATCTGATCAAGCAGCAGGGTGAAACTTTAGGGCAGAGTCTCAAAAGAGAAGGGGTGGGGGGAGACAGTCCTTGGGGAGTGGAGCAGGCACTGGGAGGGAGAGTCTTGGAGAGAGGATGAAAGACACCTTGTTTTCTTGTGGTGATAATTGCTTCCTGCCCTCCGGTCCCTTGCAGAGAGTAGAAACCAAGAAATCAGAGGGAAGAGAAAAACGTGTTAGAATGGGAAGACACACCTAGACACCAACCTCCTAAATAATGCAAGTGGCCTTGAATCAGAGAGGAGAAAGGGTGGGTGGCAAGGAGAAAAATCTTTGGCAGGTGTGAGCTCCTGGTGAAGACACACCTCCTGCTTCTGGCCTGAGGCTTATTCACAGGGAGCTAAAACCTGAGCTCACAATAAGTAGAAAAGCACTTTCTAAGGAGGGGTCATGTGAAGGTGGTGGTATCTTTTAGTTCTGTAATAGAGGTAGTGGACGCTGCAAAAATTTTTCTTTTACTTAAGCGTTTAGCAAGTGTTTTAGCTTCTCAGTGCACTCGCTCACTGTGGTCTTTTACCTGTGTCTTACCCGTTATTCATGGGCACACATATGAGCCACTTTGTTTTTGAGCCAGTGCTAAAAATCTTGATGGTTCTGACCTCTGTGTAAAGCTTCCACATCTGGTTTGCCCCAGGGAGAGCCTGCTGTGTGACAAGCAGAGGCTGACTCCTATTCTGTGTATCACACATGTGCTTCTCAGAGCAAGCAAGCTGTTCAAGGGGGGTTCCTTGATCCTCCCGAGCGACAATTTAGCCCTCCTTGTGCCTGGTACCCACTGAGAAACGACATTTAAGTGACAGAGTGCTGGTATCAGGAAGCGAGGTCAGCTCACCACATTTCTTCAGAGTGCACCGTGGTCTGGCCGGCAACAGAAGACAGAAACTAAGGGAGGACACACGAGCTGTTTCCTCATCAGAGAAAATCTAGGTAGAGCCAACAGTTTCCTGGGGGTGGAGGGCTAGGGTGGGGGCTCTGTCGTTCAAGAGCACACGTGTGTACACAGGGTATGTTTAGAGTCACGAGCATTGAGGTTTAAGACTGTATTGCTGGACGCCGGGCGGTGGTGGCGCACGCCTTTAATCCCAGCACTTGGGAGGCAGAGGCAGGCGGATTTCTGAGCTCGAGACCAGCCTGGTCTACAGAGTGAGTTCCAGGACAGCAGGGCTACTCAGAGAAACCCTGTCTCGAAAAACAAAAACAAAAAAACAAAAAAACAAAAAACAAAAAACAAACAAACAAAAAGACTGTATTGCTGGGACATCATGGATACGAATCTGGCTTCACATGGTGATTGGCTCCCCTTCATGTGCCTGCTGGATAGAATAAGCCAGGTCACACTGGTAAAGTGGAACAGAACAGGACTGAGGCTTGCCCGCTCCATTCATCAGTACATCCAGCACTCTTGTCATCATCTTACCCAGTGACAGCGACTTCTCCAGGTGTGTCTTTCTAGCATCTGTGGTTTAATACACACGACACTAGGATGATGCCTGCAAGCCCCACACTGATTCCTCTGCCTATTGATGGCGCTACTCTCTCCAGCTTAAAGTGCCTTTGCCATGATGGGCAGGACCTCCTATCTCACTGAGAACCCCCACTTCTCTGAGCCCCCCCTCCCTCCAATTCAAAACAACATGGGGGAACTCTGAGACATGTTCTTTCATAAACCTCCAACCTGTGTCTTCTGTCCACACACCTCTTCTCAGGCTCAAATTTTCCTTAAGCCATGGGTGAAAAAAAATTCCCTGGCCACGCCCCTTCCAAGGCAAACCAGCCTATTCCCTATTTAATGTTTGCAAAGTGTGTAGTAACTAGATGATAGGAGGTCTTTCTCCCATCAACATGAATGCTTCTTAGGGATGTACACTTGCCATGGGGGCTCCAGCTAGCTTAGGATATTGCTTCTCTCTGCCTGGTTTCCATGTGTGTTGGTACAGTCTTGTTTCCCTTAAGTGAAAACATTGGCATTTGCTCCCATTTGGTGTCAGACTGCTGATAATTAGAAACCTCCATTCCAGTACTTTGCCTGTATTACAGAGGAACTCGGAATTGATGTGCTGTGCATCATAATTCCAGCCCCACACTGCCCTGTGTCCTTGTGCTGTTTGCACTGACCTGGGTGGATCTCTAGAGTGACATGACACTGCCATTTCATCTTCAGGGACCGCTGATTTCCTCACTGCCCTATGACCCTGGTGGCCATTAGCAGTAATTGCTCTCAGTCTTGTGATTTGCTCTTATGATGCTCTGAGGTCCCAAGTCTCCAGTGTCATCTGGTGTCCTTTGAGGATAGATTCTGGAAACACTCTGTCTGGAATATGCATCTGCTCATCGGGATTACCTGTGTTATCATCTGTGTCGACCTGCTAGGAGCACTTGAAGGTAGCTATAAGTCTCCAGTGTCATCTGTTGTCCTTTGAGGATAGACACTGGAGCTGCTCTTTTGGCATCCGGAAGCACTTGGAGATAGTCTTAGATGCAGCTTCTGGTGCTTTGCCTCTCCCAGTTGTTTCTCTGCTTGGTTGAAAAATCAATCCATTTTCCCAAGCAGAATGCTGGTAATACGGTTCTGCTTGGAAACATCTTCTCCACAGAAGAATTCAAGGGACACTATTTTGCAAAGCTTCTTGTGTCTTCTGGTTTTCCCTGTTTGGACTTCCTAAGGTTTAAATCACCCTTGACTGTGAGTTTCCTCACCAGATGTACTGAAAACAAATCATTTCCATGAGTGTTGTCATTGTCTTATGTATAAATCCTGATACCACTTGGTAAGACTTCCCGTAAAAGAAAAACACCATATTTCAGAGCCATCATGTGCACACACCATCATAGCCATATACCACTGTGGCCATATTCCACTGTAGCTACACAGAACATGACCACCTATCACATACCACCATGACTATATCCCACCAGGGTCTCACATCATGGTGACACAGTATAATGGTCACATGTGACCTCTCACGTCTTACATCTCTATGTCAAAAGTACCTTGTTATTGCCTTTGGTTACTGTCTTAGTCAGGGTCTCTATTCCTGCACAAAACATCATGACCAAGAAGCAAGTTGAGGAGGAAAGGGTTTATTCAGCTTACACTTCCACATTGCTGTTCATCACCAAAAGAAGTCAGGACAGAAACTCAAACAGGGCAGGAACTTGGAGGCAGGAGCTGATGCAGAGGCCATGGAGGGGTGCTGCTTACTGTCTTGCTGCCCCTGCCTTGCTCAGCCCGCTTTCTTATAGAACCCAGGGATGGCACCACCCACAAGGGGCCCTCCCCCCTTAATCACTAATTGAGAAACTGCCTTACAGCTGGATCTCATGGAGGCATTTCCTCAAGGGAGGCTCCTTTCTCTGTGATAACTCCAGCTTGTGTCAAGTTGACACAAACCCAGCTAGTACAGTTACTGTCTCTTGTTATTTAAAATACAAACACCTTTTCTGCTGTCAGGCCAATATGGGGTCCTCACTTCTCAATTCTGATACTTTCAAGCCATTTCTCACATGACTTAGAATCTCTGATTTCCCCAATTCTCTCTTTAGGTTTTCACAAATGAGGCTTCTTAGATCCTCCCACTCCGTGGTTCTTCTATTTGCCTCAGATTACAACACAATCTTGCTAGACAATACCCCACAGATTTGGTATTTATGTTAACCCAGAGTATTGAACTTTGAACTATTCCTTTGTTCCTCAGCTAACTCACAGGCCGAGCCCACAGCTAACTCCTATCAACCGGGAGTGTGTGGAGACCAAGCCTCACTACACAGTTTTTCTGTCTTTAGTCAGTGCCCGGGGTGAAGTGTGACAATCTGTTGAGTTGTGAGCACGGCTGCCTTCACCTGCACCATGCCATATATCACTCAGAGCAAAGCTGTCCATCAGTGAAGATGTCATTTGTCACTGACTAAAGAGACACCAAGTCCAAGGCAGTTTCCATAACACTGTTCTTTATGGGAGGAAGTCAGGACTGGAACTCAACTAGGGCAGGAACCTGGAGGAAGGAGCTGATGCAGAGGCCATGGAGGGGTGATGCTTACTCCTGGCTTGCTTGCTCAGCCTGCTTACAGAATTCAGGACCACCAGCCTGAGGCTGGCTCTACCCACAATGGGCTGGCCCCTCCTCCATCAAACACTAATTTTAAAAAAATGTCTGCAGGGTTGCCTACATCCCCATCTTATGGAGGCATTTTCTTAACTGAGGTTCCCTCCTCTCAGAAGACTTTAGTTTGTGTCAAGGTGACATAGAGCTATCCAGAACACATACTTCACCAGTCACATGACCCACTCCACCAGTCACATGACCCACTCCACCAGTCACATGACCCCCTTCACCAGTCACATGACCCACCTCACCAGTCACATGTAGTTCCTCAGCTGTTCTCTGATTATAATTTTGTTACATGAGCCACTATAAATAGGGCAGTAATTCAGGCTTCTCTGATTCTTATCCATGAGAAGACTTTGAAAACGTTCATTTTTCAAATCCTTGTTTTCTAAATGGCTTGCTTCTTGAACTCTGTGTTTCTTTCTTCTGGGCCCTGCCTGCCTCTATACTGATGACTTTCCTTCTTGGCAATCCACTCACTGATGGGACTGAAAGCCGGAAGAGTTAGCTGGGACCTTCCTCACCTCTCTCCAGCGCTCAGACTTCCTTCACGTGACTGACATATGAGTAACCCTCTTGATACATTTCCACATGGGCTATGTTTAGTGAAGAGGGCAGGCACTGGCTCTCTCTAACTTTCTAACTCAGCTAAAAGGCAGGACCATGAACTATATGGGGCTTTACACTGGATTCCCAGGGTTGCTGCTGCTTTTTGTATGTCGGTTACTAGACTCAAATCCCAGTTAACTCTCTGCCAAGGATCCCAGTGAAGAGGATCTTTGGCATGGTTGGTAGCTATACTGTTTCTTTTTCTCTCTCTCACTCTCTGCAAACCTGCACTTCCCTGTTACCCCACAGCCTTTTCGTGGGGATGTACCTTTTTCCTGAAGCCCCACTACAGCATCGTGCTGTGGGCTGTCCCTAGGCCTCTGCTCCTTACACTTACAGACTTGGCTTGCTGTTTTCCAGTAACTGACATCTCTGATGGCTCCCTTTCCTTTCTTTATTGCTATGGATTTATTTCTTTTTGTGCTTGTGATGGACTTAAAGAGAAACGAGAAGCAATCTAGTTCCCATTTTTTGCCAGTTTGAATTTGAAGCTCTTATAAGGAGTTAAAAAATTCATGAATGAAGACTTTTTAAAGGAATTATTAATTATTAAATACAGCTCTTAGAACTTATATTTTTTTATTTCATTAACCTCTTATAATGTCCCTACATATCTCCATTTTACAAATGGGAAGACTGAGGCTCAGGATCTCTGTTTACCTGATGTCTGGTGACATCATTTAAATCCAAGTCTTTAAAGTCGATATTTAAACTTTCTGTCACAACTGGAAAAAAAAAAATAGCAGGGTTTATAAATTTAGGGAAAGGTTATACATAACGAGGAAAGATGGAGATTATGTATGGAATCACCTCAATGACATACAGTCTCTAGGGCTGCTGTCTTCATTACAAATGAACACACACCAGCCTCAACTGTGTCCTTGGGAATAAGCAGGGCAGTTACTTACTTGACAGTCGGGAATAGAAGCAGTAAGTGGGAGAGACAAAAACATTTGAAGACAGACCCCCCCTCCCCTGCAGGTGCCATTTGGCCATAGGAAAGCCTGACTAGAAAAAAACAGATCAGATCCAGACATTTCCATAGGGCAAAATTGTTGAATTTTGTAAATATGGGCAAACAGCTAAATTTGAGTTTTAAAGAGGCACTAAATATTTTTTCCACATAAATAAGTCTAAGAGAGGAGAGAGAGAGAGAGAGAGAGAGAGAGAGAGAGAGAGACAGACAGCGAGAGAGAGAGAGAAAGGATGTGTGTGTTAGCCCTCAGATTTAATGGATCACCTATATTTCACCTGTTAGCAGTCCACAGGAGTAAATGTAGCATTTTTTCAATTTAGCCTTATGTATCTGTAGTTAGGGGTATCTGGAGTGTCTGTGTGATCGACATCAGTATAGGTCTTAAAGCAAAATAGAACCAAAGAAAGATTGAAGGTCATGTGAGAACAAACCAGGCCTCTAAAGAAACACTTCTCAAAGTACACAGTGTTTCCTCCTGATAGTTTGTCTATTTATTTAAAAAGCAGCTTTCTGGGTCATTAGAAATGTGAGTTTCTAAGAAGAGGGCTTAGATGTTTCTATTTTTAGTCATTCAGGTGTACATAAATGTTTTAGAATTGCTGACACAGGTGAGCCAGTGTCATCAGCCCATGTTAGCTGGGCCACACTGAACACACCGCTCAATCCCCAGAGCTGTGGGCTACGAAGACCTTAGTGAGTGAGCCATACGGCCTTAGTGAGGCCAGGGTGTAGGCTGTGACATCATAGACACAGAGAGCCATGGTTGTTTAGCCTGGAGAAATTTCAAGAAGACTTGGCTTCATTCTTCGCATACTCCTGCAGAGGAATGCTTGTGTATTTTTCTATCCGGTGTCCAGATGTTAAAACCTTGACCAATGAAAATGAAGGTGAACAAATTTGGGCTTAGGACAAGGGTGCATGGGCCAGCCATCCCACCGTCTGACGAGAATCAGCCTCTTTGGGAGACATCTCCAGCTTCAGGCTTATTTAGAGCTTACGCAGGACTCTGTGGCTGCACTTCTCTGTGTCTGGCCTGAAGGTCAAGTCTTTGAGTCATTGCCAAACACTTCCTAAGGACCTGGCCCATAAATCCCTGTCAGGATTGAGAACCAGTATATTTTCCCTGAGATCAATGGATATAATTATAGCTTTGGAACATGCAAAGCAGAACAAGCCCACAAAGACACCCTCTGGATTTTGACCAACAGAGAAAATGTTGACAGTGACTTTCAAAATCACTCCAGATGCAGCTGAGCGCTGACAAAGCCACCAGGTGATCATCATTCAAGGCCCTTTGTTCAGTGGCAAACAGGAAGCCCTCATCTGCGGTGAGATCTTGCTGAAAGAGCGAGTCTTTTGGAGGAGGGGGCAGAAATCCTGCTTGCTGGACAGTGTTTGTATAGCTCTTAGAGACTGTGGGACCCCTATTTAGTTTTAATTTTTTCCCCTTAAAGGTAAATAGGCAGAGCCAGAATTACAACACAAATTTCTGTAAAGAATCTGAGTTCTTATTCTGCTTTGATTTCATGTTGTCCTTTAGCTCTAAACAACATACAACCCCAAAGACACATTTAAAGCCAAAAGTGCCATTTTTGTTTTTTAAAAGAAGGAAACGACTTTTAAATTCTTAACAGTTCATGTCGACTTCAGCAGGAGAGGTAGCTACTCAGAAACTCCGTTTTTTTTCCCCCCTTCTTTTCATAATACAATGAATTTTAAAAAGCAAGCCCACTCATTACTGAAATTACCCCAGTCCTACTCACCGAAGTCAAATTGATTGACTGCAGTTACGTAAGGCGCAGCTGCCTTTGTTTCACGCCACCCTCCCGGTGCTCATGTTAGTCCTTGGCCTTTACCCTTTGATTTGCTCTCCTTGGAAGAGACCAAGCCAAGGAGAAATCCCGAGCAATAAGAAGTAAGACACGTGAACAAGGAGAGAAGCAGAGGCAGGCCTCTGAACAATGGACTGAAAATCGGGGGCCCACCGACTTGCAGCTGTCGATTTTTGAAGGGGAAGGTCAGGGAGAGCTGAGTACGAAGACGGGCAGCACCTGCGGGAGGGGAGCCCTCATAAATGTCACGTGTCCATTGCAAATGGACAATCAAGGGCTGAGCCCCCAGAAATAATTTTTTTTTAACCCAATGTCTCCGTTAAAGTTCATAGCAGAACCTGAGGCCCACGGGTGAACCTGAAGCCTTCTTGGGATTATGTTTCCTTCAACTCTCGGTGAGCAGGCAGAAGGTTTCCATGATGTCAGGTGTACAGTGAAAACCCGGACAGTAGAGAAGGACGCTGCTGTGGGAGAGAGCAGGGTCACCTTCCCTCGCTCGGGGCGGGGGGGGGATGCGGACACGGAGCCCACGGTGGTGCTACACTCCTGTTGCATGCTGACTGCAGGCCTGGCTGACATCAGCTCCTTCTGATGCCTGTTAACACTGAGCAAAGACGCCCTGTGCTTTTTCAGAATACAGCCCCGGCCTTTTCTGCTGCTTGGTAGGTCGAAGCTAAATTAACCCAAAAGCTGGGAGGGGAAGTCAATTTCTATTTCTGGCTGCTTTAGACAATATGGAGTCCTGGGTGGGAAGGGTTCACTAACAGAGTGGATTTTCCAGGAAGTGCTGAGGTCTTCCTGCGTTTTGACGCCAGAATGTTGGCAATAGCTTCACGTTAGGACTTTTTTTTTCCCTCCTACTAGAGTAAGAGTTACCTTTTGAGTAAGCAGAAATTTCCCTGGGATATACTGCCCTCTGCTGGTGATGGTAGTAGATAAGTCCCTTCTCTTTCATCAGCTGCAAAGGATAGAATGAAAAATGAGTTAATTTAATCACCCTCATGGGCAATAAAGAAGTCACATGTGAAACCCCTTGAATAAAAACTTATTGAGTTTGTAATAAATTAATAATAAATAAATAAATAAGCAAACAAAATTTGGCTTTTTACCCCCCTCCTTGGCAACTCCGCAAAACATAAACAACAGCAACCCCAAATTCTCACTCTCCCCCAAAAGCTTAGGGATTTATTACATATAATTAATTGATCAAATGATTCTACTCAGCTACTTATAAACCTCCCCACAACCTTCTAAAACATAGCATGAGGGGTTACTTTAGATAAACTTTGGCTGTCTTGTATTTATGCTTTAATGAACTCCCAGGTGGACGGTTTCATAAATTCACCATCACGTGTCCAGCACCTCCTCCGTTAGTTAATATTTACTGAAGACTAAACCATTCAACCTCCTAAACAGTAGATTCCATCAGTACTCCTCACTGTGCAGAAACTGCAACAGTCAAACAAAACAGGAGAAACCAGGAATGCCCCCCAGAGCATCTTCAAAGCCCAGCAAAACTTCCCCGCGGTTTTTGAGTCTCAGTGCTCACAAACAGGATAGCCCATGGACTAGTTCACCTGCCGCCAGCGACTTGTTTACTGCACTCTGAAATGATCGAACAAAGGCTCAGAAACTAGGGTAGATCCACACTTAAAGGAACAAAGCTGTGGTGAAACTCGGCTTCAAAACCCGGGTGAGAATCAATTGTCTCAAAGTCCTCAGCCCATGGCTCCATCAGCCAAACAAGGCTGTGTCTTTATTAGTAATCAGAAGGAATTTGGTACATCGAACACTTTATCACCAAGGATGCTTATGGGTGAATTCTAATTAAAGCAATTTTATGGCTTAAGAGACAGCTCAAACTTGAAAACATTTTTAAGAAAGGGGAGCTGCGGCAAAGCCAGAAGACGTGAGCTGATCTGTTTGTTTAACCCAGGTGGGCTCTAGAGTCAGTTACATTCTCTTGTTTATAATTATTTGGGGGTTTGGAGGAGCCTCGAGTGGCTTTCTCCTCTCTCCTTTAAATTACAGAGCAGCGTGCAGGCTGCTTCATTTGGTTCTGCTTGGGTAAGCTTCTACAGTGAATTGGGGTGTCCCATCACTTCCTGGAGGAACAGTTGGCTGCTTAGAGCAGGTTTATTTAAAGCAAGAAATTTCTTTAAATAAGTCTTTGGTCACGCTGTGGAGGGGGTTGCAAATGTAGCCTGACTGAGACTACCCATGCATGGGGAAGCCTGTGAAGGCATCTCTGCTTGTCTGACCATGTAAGTCCTACGGAAGGCTTTATTTTAAATGCAAGACTTAATGTTCATTTTATTATACACAGTCTTAATTTGTGCCTCAAAAGAGGGGCTCCAGGGCGGACATAAAATTAACTTCTCTTTCAGTGTGCTAACCTTTTGGTTTTAATTTATTCACTTGTCAATCTTATGAATGCCTGGTGAACTCAGGCTATTGATTTCCGTGGCCAATGCTAGTTTTCCTGTTTATTATAATATATTGTCCCATTGTTACCGGCGTTTGCACTCAGCTAGATTTCCCACACAGTGGACAGGAAACCGTTCCATGGCATCAGACTTCCTTAGATTGATTTTCCAGAGGCTGGGAGGGACCTGCCCACTCCTAGCTCTTTGTGCTGGGACTGCCCAAGGGCCCCAGCAGGCCTCCTTGGACACTTCCTCCCAGGCCCCAGAGTGGGGGTGGCCTGTCGCCCCTCCTGAGACAGTCCCGGCAGCCCTGGGAAACGCTCCTTATCAGTGCCAAGGTTATGTCATTTCTTTTTACATACGATGTTTATTGTTTTTAGAGCCAGCACTGTGGGAATGTTCTTTTCAAGCGCGACAATAGGGGAGCCACAGAGGCACACTGGTGAAACTCCAGCCCCGGAGTCTCCGGCTGCCTTCCATGCAGCTGGGTAGGGTGGCTCTGCGCAGGCTCCTGAATTAATGGATTCCAAGATTTAGCACTGAGTCTTTAACCAGGATCTTGCCTGTGGGTTGCTAGAAACATCAAGAACACTTTTAAGGTGGCCCAGGAAATGAATCCATTCCTTACCCCTCCTCCCTTCTCCTTACATCTAACTCCTTCCGTGGGCACTCTCTCTCTCCCTTCTCCATATCTTCTCTCTGTCCTCTGTCCTCTTTCTGCTTTCCCCCTCTTCCCCTCCTCCCTTTTCCCTCCCCTCTTCTCCCTCTCGTCCTCTCTCCTCTCCCAGCACTGCTGTTACTAATTTTTTTTTTTTCTAAATACCCCCCGAGCTTTGAAGGCAAGCATCAGCACGCAACCCATGATTTGGGATTTAAGAGACACCTGCCCTACATATAGGCTCCCAGTTTGAAATAATTTAAAACTCAACAAATTGCCTGAGACAACACATGTGGGGTTTTCATATTTTAGAAAAGTAGGTCGCTACAATTATTGACTTGCTCAAGTAGGCACCATCAAACTAAAGATCATTATAATTTTTCTTACCATAAATTTGCTTTCTTAGGAATAGTTTACTGTGAAAATTTACCCATACGATGTAGTAGATAATATTATTAAAAAACTGGGTGTTACCCTTTGGAAGGAGTTATTAATTTACAGCTAGAAATCACGTATCCCCCAAGGAATTCAGTATCAATTAGAGAATCTCCTCCAGGAGGCGGGCAGATGAAAGAGTTCCAGCCACAGTCTCAGTCCACCGAGGCGCTGGTGTGTGAAAGGCACTTTGGAATCTCTTGGTTCCTCTATTTTGAAGTGCAGGAGTTTGCTGGGGTGGGAGGAAGAAAGAGCATTTGTTCTAAGGACTCCATCAAGGGGACCCCAGCTTGGGCTTCTGTGAATACATCCAAGGAGGCCAGGGACATAGCTTCTGTTCTAAGATTGCAGTTGTCCAATGAAGAGTCTTTGCAACTTGAGAAAGACCCAGGGAGCTCATTCAGATTCAGATCAGTTGAAAAAATAGATCCCACTCGGTTACTTCAGCAGGGGGAAGCACTCACAGGGGGCAGCCCTCACCTGAGTTTTCTGAGTTTCTGTGAAATAACTTGGAGGTTTAAACTGACTAGAACTGATGCAATCTCAGACAGGCTTTCGGATGTGTATACACTGGAGGTACTTGAGTTGTTCTTTGACTCGTTTGGAAACGGGAGGTATTTGAGACCCACTTTTGTCTTGGGAAGAAGCCACCAAATACATGGTTTCCCTCTTGAGGGAGTAGGCATTTCCTTCTTAGTGAATACATACAGTGAGTCATACTGGATTCAGCTTGACTTGACTAGGTATTGGGGGATGTTTAGGTAAGTTCTGCTTCACTGCAGAATGGGAGTATCCATAGACAATATGTCAGCTCCATCTCTGTGAGAGGGCTGACATATACCTCATAGAGTTGGTCTGTAGAAGCAGGCAGACCCTGGAGAAGTCCAGAGAACAGGTCATTTGTGGCATTCAGTACTTTGTCTCTAAGGGCATTTCTCAGACATGCTTTATCACTTTCTTTTTAAAGACATAGTTATAAAGATTTACCTTCTGTTTACATTTGCATTCCTCTCTCTCTCTCTCTCTTTCTCTCTCTCTCTCTCTCTCTCTCTCTCTCTCTCTCTCTCTCTCTGTGTGTGTGTGTGCGCGCGCGTGTGTGTGTGAACGTACCTCATGTATGTGCAGATGCCCTCTGAGTCAGAAGGTATTAGATCTCCTTGGAGTTGCAGTTAGAGGTGGTTGTGACTGGGATGCTGACAATAGATGCTAGGAACAAAATAAGGATTCTCTTAGAGAGAAGCTGAAAAACCAGCCTGTCTCTATCTTAGGAGTAAAAGCCATCTTACAGTAACAACAAATTAAGTTCATCCCTGTTTATGCTTAAACCTCTGTTTCTCAAGGATTGGGCTGTGCCCCACCTGTGACCTTACCTACAAATGGTTCTGTATTGCCTGTCCCAGAAATGGAAAGCATGTTATTATTTTGTTTGTTTGTTTCAAAAAGTAGTTTATAGCCATCTTGCAACCCTACCTTGGTTTCAAAAGGTTGTATGACCACCTACGACTACCTTGCTGTGACTGCCTGTTGTCATGACTGACTTGTTATGCCCACCTTGCAACTGTGTCTGTTTCAGGAGGGACTAACTTGTTATGCTTATGTTCTGCTGCTATAACCCCATCTGTTTTGCCCAACAAATCCCCCATTTGGATAAAAAAAAGCTTGCCTTAATTAATTGCTTATTTTGATTAATTTGACCATGATGACTTGGGTCAGTGGTCTTTCTCCTCCTATCTTTGGGATTAACACAGAAAGTGCTCTTGACTGCTGAGCCACCTCTGCTGCCTGTTTGCTTTTCCCTCACCCCGTAGTTTTACTCTTATATAAGCCTTGAGCAGCAGCCAGGCTGGCACACATCCAGAATCATGGCACTTGGGAGGTGGAGGCAAGGTCATCCTTGTCCACATAATCAGTGTGAGGACAGCCTGAGCTACCTGAGACTCTCAAAAAAAAGGAGCAGGGGTAGCAGGGAGGGAGAAAGACTTTGACCAATATTAACATATCCACAGATTAAATGAACTGTATCCAGAGGTTTTTGTTTATAGTTTTCATAGAATAACCCCCAAGAGATCTCCACCCAAAGGTTACAAAGATGCCATCTAGAGGGACTTTATGGAATGACCATTGTTCTCCTGGCAGAGTGTGAAGCAGTAGACCTCTCAGATGTTTTCTCTCATCTGTTATTTTGAAACTAAAGATGGATCCCGGAAGGGTGAGGAATTTCAATGTGGGGAAGTAGGTACTGGAGAATGATGGGGTTGGGGTGCAGATGTGTTTGAGACGTACCTGGGGGCATGCTGACAATTCTGCCATGGTTCTGTTACCTTTTCTATCCCACCTTGTTCCATATCGCAAATCCTATGAATGGAGACACAGAGGGTACTGGGCAGTCACTGGGAAGCACTGTCTTTGGCTTGGGCCTGAGGGAGTTCATAGGCTCAGCAGAAGGGATTGAATCCTCACTGATGGGCTAATGTTCTGGGTGTAGGAATGAAAGGTACTAGGAAGACAGGGAGCTTCCAAACTGTGAAATCAAAACCTTCAAACTCTGCAAGTTCCCCGGGGTGGGGGCAGGTTAGGACAAAGAATCCAGGGACCACAGAAACCCAAGCAGACCAACTGAGGGCCACAGGTCTTAGTTAAGTGGTGGAAAGGTACAGTAAAAGACCTTGAAGATGTCACAAAGATGGCCACAGCAAATCTGGCAGAACCGTGACTGAGAAGGGTCATTTGTCATGAAGCAAGTGTCTTTTATCTGGAGATTTGGTTAAGGCCTGATGTGGGAGTGTAGACTGTCACACTTGATCCATTCTGCTGTCCATGGATGAGTTATAGCAATTATACAATGGAGGGAGGAAGTCTTCAAACAGGGGATTTCACCTACTGCTCTGGGGGCTTTTCCCATCCTCCGACCTCCATACTACGTTTTGCTAAAGAACAGAGGAAGCCCACATCTCAGAGCCCCCCCCAACATGCACAAAAGGTTGTCATACCATATCCTTAACGCGAATCATCTCAGAGTCAAAACAGGAGGCAGGTCACCTCACAGGGCAGAGCATCCACTAGGCCACACCTACCAGGATGGGCAGCAAGCACACTTCTTTCCTTAAATAGCCTTTGCTCTGCCTCAGTTATGAAACAGCCCAAGGAAAAGGATGTCACCAACAAAGGGAAGGGGAATCTGTTCAGGCTCCAGCAGGAAGTAAATAAGACTTGTTAAAGACAAACAAGTCTGATTGACAGCTCCCTTTGAATCTTTGGTGTCTCACTAACTTTCATAAACAGAGCAGGCTAATTACTACCTGGACATTGGAGAGGTGAGAGAGAGAGAGAGAGAGAGAGAGAGAGAGAGAGAGAGAGAGAGAGAGAGAGAGAGAGAGAATGAATGAACGAGAATGAATATGAATCTCTTGAGAGTTGCCCAAGGGACATTTTAAAACAGGACTGTAGTTTCAGGGAAGGTAAAAGCTGGAAACTGTTTGTGGGCTCAGATGATAAAAAAAAAAATCTCAGCAGCACCTTCCAGAGTCGTTTCTATGAAGTTTTCCAGGCAGAAAATGGATGGAGGTAAAGAAGGGAGGGAAGGAGGGAGGGAGGGAGAGAGGGAGGGAGAATGAACCGAGAGTGTCACTTTTATCACCTCAAAGTCTCAGGTCTGAGGAGAGAAAGAGCTGAAGATTTGCAAGCTGGAGGGCTTTATTTTACTTTAGGGAATAATTGAAGAAACTTAGAAGCTGAAATAAGAGGGTGGGGAGACCGAGGGGGAGGGGGAGGGGGAGGGGGAGGGGGAGGGGGAGGGGGAGGGGGGGAGGGAGAGGGAGAGGGAGAGGGAGAGGGAGAGGGAGAGGGAGAGGGAGAGGGAGAGGGAGAGGGAGAGGGAGAGGGAGAGGGAGAGGGAGAGGGAGAGGGAGAGGGAGAGGGAGAGGGAGAGGGAGAGGGAGAGGAGGAAAAATTAGGAATTAGGGAAGAGAGATGAGGGGCAGGGAAGGAAGAGAGGCTTCATCTCTAATCCACTGATGTGGTTACAGTTATAGCGAGAACCCACGTGAACTGATAAATCTTAAAGAACGTGCATTTTATTTTTCTCCATTCTTAAGTCTTCAAGAGCAAGGAAAGCTCTTTGATAAGAATGCACTTTTGTTCATCCACAAAATGTTTGGTCACTACTTTGACACAGAAGACCAGCAATGGAGTTCCGTATGGTCTCTGTCAGAAGGAATTTGAAGACCCTGTTTTATTAGTGACTTAATGACCCTATTTCTGTGAAAATGGGCTGAAACCCTGTGGCCCTCTCATGCTCCAGAGACTTACCTTCAAACGTTGTTGCCTTTAGAAGACAAGATTTCCAACGTTCAGTCTGTAGTATTCAATCCGTGCTTTGCCTTAAATGTATGTCTTTCCCATGTACAAAATAACAAAAGTTATTACATCTTAAGCCCCTACCCAATCGAAACTCTGCAAAATTGTCTCTAAAGTTTTAGATCTTTATATAAATTTAGAGCTCTAGGACAGTAGTAGAACATGCATGAAAAAGGTATTTTTAGTGCAGACAGGAACAAGGGAGATCAAGAAACAGAAGTAATGAGAAAGGGCTGTCTTAGTTAGGGTTTTACTGCTGTGACCAGACACCATGACCAAGGCAAATCTTATAAAGGACAACATTTAACTGGGACTGGCTTACAGGTTCAGAGGTCCAGTCCATTATCATCAAGGTGGGAACATGGCAGCAGCTAGGCAGACATAATGCAGGAGGAGCTGAGTTCTATGTCATCATCTGAAGGCTGCTAGGGGAATACTGGCTCCCAAGCAGCTAGAATGAGGGTTATAAGCCTATAACCACAATGACACACCTACTTCAACAAGGCCACACCTTCTGATAGTGTCACTCCCTGGGCAGAGCATACACAAACTATCACAATAAATTAAATTACAAACCATCACAGGGGCCAAGTATGGTTAACCTTCAGATAGAAGCCATAAATCTGTAGGGCTGGAGAACCATCTTCTTTGGCTCCATGTTGTGACTTCTAGTCCCACAACAGTGGCAGTGTCCACCCCAAAATTAGAGGCAGTGGCCTTGTGGCCATTCCCTGCTTACACTCTGCCCATGGTGTTCTGTCTTTAGTTTCTGCATTCTTCACTGTTCTTGTTGCTGTGACAAAACACACAGCAGGAACCATCGAACTGATCTTGGGGTTCCCAATGGAGGAGGTAGAGAGAAGACTGAAGGAGCTGAAAGGGTTTATGGCCCCATGAGGAGAGCAACAATACCAACCAATCAGAGCTCCCAGGGTCTAAATAATCAGCCTGGGAGCACATAGGGAGGGACCCATGGCTCCAGCTGTATATGTAGGGGAGGATGGCCTTGTTGGGCATAGGTGGAAGAGGAGATCCTTGGTCCCAGAAAGGCTGGATGCTCCAGTGTGGGGGAATTCGAGGGTGGGGTGGTGGGAGTGGGTGGGTGGGGGCACATCCTCATAGAAACAGGAGGAGGGGGGGATGGGATAAGCGGTTTCTGGGTGGGAGGGGGAATGGAGAAAGGGGATAACATCTGAAATGTAGATAAAATGTCCAATAAAAAAATAAAATAATTAAAAAATAAACACACACAGCAGGAGCAGCTTTAGGAAGGACGTATTTATTTTGGCTCACAGTGTGAGGTCATGCAGTCCATCATGGTGGGGAAAGCATGATGGTAACATCAGGAAGTGGCTGGGTGCCTTGCACTCATAATCAGGAAGCAGAGAATGGAATGTGTGTTCAGCCTGATACTCCTCTTACTTCAGTTTCCAGGCCATGAGAGGAGATGGTGCCACCCCTATTTACCGTGGTTCTTCCCCTGTCACTTACACTTTTCTAGAAACACCTTCTTAGACATGCCCAAGACATGCCCGACAGTGGAGCTGATGAGGCAGCCATCATGGGTGGATGTATCTGTGCATTTTGGGTCTATGTATTCTGTGAGCTAGCAGAGGGTGCCACATGTTGATAACACTGTTTTGAGGTGGCCATATAATTTTAAGCCTGTCTTGGTGCTAACCTAAAGTAGCCAGAAGTCCTAGTACCATGAGTGAGGAGTGGGGCCTGAGATGTGGCAAGGCACCAGGTAGGGTGTGCAGGGTTATGAGAACTCTATAGCTTTTTCCTAGAAACTAGGCTTCACCAACTGCAGGCTTCTGCACTCTGGGCTGTGATATGGAAAATATCTCTTAGACACAGTAGGAGAAATGTCCTCTGTGAGTCACCTTCAGAGTCACTCTAACGTTGCATGAGAGACCCACATGTGATCTCTGTTGAGATGGCCGACTCATGCCAATCTCTTGTCCATTGACCACTTGGTAGGATTTTAATGTCTCACAGTTGAGAAATGAGTAGGTGGGAAAAAAAAAAATCCAGAGTTTAAATTTCTGCCTCTGTCTTCAGGTCATCCTTCTCCTCTTCTGTTTGCTATAAACATCCAGGGACCACCCATTCAACACTGAAATCAGTCCAGCTCAGTGTTTGTAGTCCCTGCTTGCAAAGGGAAGTGATGCCTTCCCCAGAACACTAGAACGCAGACACAGTTCATTATTCGCCGCAGAGTTGCCCAGAGACTCTCCAAAAATGGTGAAAGCTCTTTCGGCAGCTGTTCGTTTCCTTTTCTGAGTTTTATCAGAAGTCCTTACTGGGGCCATTTTCAGGATGATAAAGGCTTCCCCAGAATATTCCTCAAGCATTCCCCTCCTTTGTCCCCTGCACACCTCCAAAGAGATTCAGTGCATTGGTCTATAGGTTCCAGAACACCCACACTGCTCTCTGAGTCTGTCATGTAACTGAATACTACACACTACATGGCTTGGAACAAACCAGTCCATGACCTGTGTGTTTCTCTGATCTCAAATATCCGTTCATGTTCGGTAGACACCATCTTGCTGTGTCTTCCACAACCACATAGTGGAGGTGACTCTCCAAAGTATCTTGTAAAAAGCACTAATCCCATTTCTAATCACCCACCAAAGGCCACTTTCAGACGACACACACTAGGAACTAGAAGTCAGCATAAAGGATGGGGGAGGGAGGCCACAAACATTACATCTACAGCAAGAAGGAGAATGTGCCTGAGCAGGTGGGTGTGAGGGAGGAAGATCCTTTCTTTCTCAACCGTCCTCCTACCCTGAAGCACATTCCCAGTGTTCCTGACACTGTATCCACACCAGTTTTGTCACCTGGATGCGACCCTTTGGCTATCCTCCCCTGATTAATGCTTCATCTCCTCATGAACTATGCAAAGAAAATTCCCACTGCATTTGAGGAATTCGGACAATCTTCCCTGCATAGTCCTCTAAGTTTTGTTCCTACCCGATTGACGAATGCATGTATCTTGCTGTCACAGTTACCTTTCCTGTTGGAATTAAAATATCCAAGAAAAGCAACTTAAGAGAGGAAGGGTTCAAGGTTATAGTCCATCCTGCTGAGGGAGTCAAGGTGGCAGGAATCAGAAGCAGCTGGTCACATAGCACCTGTTAAAGAGAAGTGTAGAGAGAAATGTGTCCTGGGCTCAGCTCTCTCCTTTTTATTCCGTACAGGACTCAACCACAGAGGACAGTGCTGCAGTCCTTTAGGATGAGTCTTCCTTTCTCATCTAACCCAGGGATTTACGTCCTTGACGATTCTAGGTTCTGTTACACTGACAATCACAATTAACCACCAGAGCTGCTGACACAGCTTTACTAAAGGTTTTTAAATACTTCTTCTATTAGCTACATTTAGATAAAGCCAGTGCCTTACCTTGGGAAGAAAAAGGAATGTTCCTCAACCTTCTCTAGGATCTTGCACCCTTACATTTTACACATCCAGTTTATGGCCAGGCTAGACTGCGCTATTTTTAAGCATGCTACGTAGGCCCTAAAGAATGTCAGCTAGGGTCAGAGTTCTCATGCACTACCTGTCAGTTTTATAGAGCTAAGCAAGTTAAAAATATTACCAAGTTTTCTCATCTGTGGTGTAAAACATACTGTGTGTACGTCACTGAATTGTGGGGAGAATTAAATAGATCAGCCCAGCCCAAGTGGTGGGTTTCCATCTCACTTATTGCTTCAAGGCAGTAAGGTAGACAGCAAGAGAGGAAGACACTGATGGCTTGCAGGTACAGGTGCAGAAACACCCACACTCACAGGTACACGAGCCCCCACATTCACAGGTACATGAACCCTCACACTCACTCACAGATGTGCAAACTTCACACTCACAATTGTAGAAACCCTGATCCTCATAGGTGCAGGAACCTCACACTTACAAGTACATGATCCCCACATTCACAAGTACATGGTCTCCACACTCACAGGTGTAGGAACCTTACACTCATAGGTACACAATCCCCTTACTCACAGGTGCACAAGCCCACACTCACAGTTGTAGAAACCCTGATTCTCATAAGTGCAGAAACCCCACACTTATAAGTACATGATTCCTACATTCACAAGTACATGGTCCCCACACTCACAGGTGCATGGTCCCAATATTCACAGGTACATGGTCCCCACACTCACAGGTGCATGGTCCCCACATTCATAGGTACATGGTCCTGATACAGGTGCATGGTCCCCACACTCACAGGTGCATGGTCCCCACACTCACAGGTACATGGTCCCCACACTCACAGGTGCATGGTCCCCACACTCATAGGTACATGGTCCCCACACTCACAGGTGCATGGTCCCCACACTCACAGGTGCATGGTCCCCACACTCATAGGTGCATGGTCCCCACACTCACAGGTGCATGGTCCCCACACTCACAGGTGCATGGTCCCCACACTCACAGGTGCATGGTCCCCACACACTCACAGGTGCATGGTCCCCACACTCACAGGTGCATGGTCCCCACACACTCACAGGTGCACACACCTCACACAGGTGCACAAACCCCACACTCACAGGTGCATGATCCCTATGTTCACAGCTTCAGAAACCCTACACTCAAGGTCACATCATAAACACAAGCCCTTCCAGACAAACAAGCAGACATGTTAATAGAGAACAACCATGTAAAACAGATACCTCTTAATTTTCTGTGGCCTTTATAACAGTTGAAAGTAAAAGTTCAACCCTTTGGTGAAATAAAACCAAAACAAAACCTGAAAGTAAACACCAAAGTTGATAAGAGAAAAGAATCTGGAAACATGGGCCAGTTTTCCTGTTCTATAAAGTGAAATTCCTTCCCTGGCAAATGTCACAGTGTACGGCGTGTGTACAGCAGTCAGCCGTGGAGGCTACAACAGGAGTTTCCAATGCTAAATGTCCAGCTCAGGTGGAGGAAATCATTTTGGGGAAACTTCTTAAGTTGTCACTTTGCTGACCACTCACTGTCTTGGCAGGTGACTCTCACACTCAGGGTCACTAAAATATTAGACAATACCGACTCTTCACACCTTCATCTCTCAGTGCTCTAAAATGATCTTCTAAGTATGGCTAATGGTGACAGCCAGCACAGTGCAACTCCGGCAAGAAGAATGTCTAACGTGCAGGTTTCTGCATCTTTCCTTTCCTTTCCTTTCCTTTCCTTTCCTTTCCTTTCCTTTCCTTTCCTTTCCTTTCCTTTCCTTTCCTTTCCTTTCCTTTCTCTCTCTCTCTCTCTCTCTCTCTCTCTCTCTCTCTCTCTCTCTCTTTCTTTCTTTCTTTCTTTCTTAAATCGTATGTGTATGGGTATTTTGCAGGTGTTATCTGTGCCACCTGCATGCTTGGCGCCCACAAAGGCCAGAAGAGAATATCTGATGCTCTAGAACTGGAGTTACAGGCTGTGAGCTGTCAAGAGTTTGCTGAGAACCAAACCCAGGTCCTTTGCAGCAACAGTCTGTGCTCTTACCTGCTTAAGCCATCCTTCCAGCCCCAGGGTCATTGAGGATATCTTTGCCACTTGAGTTTGTGAAGCAAAAAGTAATCAACATTGTGATTTAAAAGAGCATACACAGATGTGATTGCTCTCATCTGAGAATAATAAGGAGGTTAAAATTGGACTCAATTAAAACTTTCAATGAATTGAAACTTTGTACAAAATTAAGTAACACTTGAGACCTTTCCTGCTAAGATCCTCTTTGCAGAAGCAGGAAGGTAGCCAATGCACTGCTGTTCAGGACCCACAATCCCCTCTTCTCTTTTTCCCAAGGAGACAAAGTCAGCCAACTGTCACCATTTTTTTTTTTCTTTTTTTTTTTTTTTAGTTGGGAAGCACCCTGGGATCAATCCACGTTGGATAGCCAGTTCTAAGCCTAATTCAGATCCCAGGGAAACTGGGTGTCATTTTAAATCAGCAAGCCTGGTGCTTTCACATAGCTCTTCCCAGGAGTGATGGCATTCCTGGCTTTACAGATGCCATAGTTTAAATGAGATATGTCCCCTATGTCGTTCCTAGCTGATGGCACTGCCTGGGAAGTTCTGTGACAGTGGAGACTTGATGGAAGAGGGTCACAAGTGTATGTTTTGGGGTTCTATAGCCACGTCTAGTCTCTGTTTCTGGTTCTGCAGGGACATTAGCAAGCATCTTCATTTCTGTCACTATGGTCACAAGCCCTAACTCCATGCCTTCTCCAGCATGATGGGCTGACCTCAAACCACGTGCAGAAATATACCCCCCCCCCTTCCTCAGTTGTTGCTCCACAGGAATCTCTTTGTAGTAATGTGAGACCCAACCCATACAATTGGGCTGGTTGGCCTGATTTTACCTGTTACCAGCAATTTCTTGTTTTCGGTCTTGCCCACAATGCATTTCCTCTCAAATATAATTGTTTCCCAAGTAAAAAAATACACAAGAACTTAGTTTTGTTACAAACAATACCCTAACCTGAGGTATAAACTCTAAATTGCTGATATAACAGATCAGAAGTGTGTGTGTGTGTGCATGTGTGAGTATATGTATGTATGTATATGAGTGTGTGTATGTATGTGTGTATGTGACTGTGAGTGACTGTGTATATATATGTGTTTGAGAGTGTGTGTATGTATGTGTATGAGTGTGTGTGTGGGTATGTGTATGTGAGTGCGTGAGTGTGTATGTGAGTGTGTGAGTGTTATGATTGTGTGAGTGTTATGAGTGTGTGAGTGTATCTGAGTGTGTGTGAGTATGTATGAGTGTGTAAGTGTATCTGAGTGTGTGTTTGAGTGTGTGTGAGTGTGTGTATATGTATTTGAGTGTGTAAGTATGTTTTAGTGGATGTACATGTATGTGTGTGTGTGAGAGAGAGAGAGTGTGGGTATGTGTATGAGTGTGTGTATTTGTGTGAGTGAAAAATTGTGGAGTGAAATGTCAGCACACAGAGACAAATTACATACTGATCACAACTGATCACAACTGTAACCACAACCAAGGAAACTGAAGAGAAAGGAGGGCTCGAAAAGATGAGGGAGAGCTGGGAGTCAAGCTCTGAGGTATAATATTTGGGGAGCATGCATGATTCAACTCTCAGCACCACAAAAAGAAAAGAAAAAGGGTCAATGAGGTGGAAGTTA
The DNA here is from genome assembly GCF_011762505.2 of Arvicanthis niloticus. Lineage (NCBI taxonomy): Eukaryota > Metazoa > Chordata > Mammalia > Rodentia > Muridae > Arvicanthis > Arvicanthis niloticus. The sequence goes on from NC_047673.1 coordinate 3,850,595, forward strand.
CTATTTGCTGGCAAACATTGCAAGTGCTGCATTAAGAAGGGGCTGATAGTACGGTTCGGCTTTAGTGTGGATGCTTCATTTTCTCAGAAAAGATTAAAGCTTCTCCCTACAGGAAAACAGTGTCTTGTATAGAGTCCTGAGAAATCTCCTTGGGCACGGAAGGCAAGCCGAACACAGACAGGTGCTGCTTCACACTGCACAGACTTAGAGGGCTGGGAAAAGTAGATCTGCTGAGGTATTTATCCTCAGGCTCATCTCAAGATCATGTGCTTCCTGTTGCAGGCTTTGAGAAGCAGCCCTGGGCTGAGCCAGCTAACCAGCCAAAGCTAAAGCAATTAGACTCATCTTTTTTTGATGTCCTGGAGAATATTGGATGAATGTGAGCTACCCTGGGGTAGGTATTGGGAGTCTCGTTCTTGCTGACTCCAGGTATTTTATAGCCTTCTCCCTTTTTGGACTCAACAAACAAATGAAGATTGGTCTTGTGGATGTTTTAAAACATTTATCCCTGGACTAGAAAACAGGAAAGTTGGTTCCGAGGCACACACTCTACTGATTAATCCATTTGCTTAACTCGATTTTTAGCACCTTAGAACATTACAGATGCAGCACCCAGTTCTAAAGATTTCTTGTTCTTTATTACTTTCTAAGTCTTTGAATTTGCTTTTAAATCTATTCACTGTGTTGCTGATGAGTCTCCTTAAAGAATAGTCTCCTTTGGAAAAAAAAATCATAATTTCTTTTTCTTCCTGGAAGTGATTGAGGGCCTGAAGTGTACTTGAAATATTGTAAGGATATTAACCGCATAAAATGAGAAAATGGGAACTGAGCTATGAATTTAGAAAGAGAATTTTTGTCATGTGGATATGCTAACTGGAGACTGTGAGGGGAAATCAGGCATTTGATGTCTGGTTACTCTCTGCTGTTCTTTTCAGAGAACACTTCCTTTTGTGAAAGGATGCTGCACAAATTCTTATTTCTGAGCACGGATTCTTTCTGTTTGTTTGTTTAAGGTCAAAGACTAAGCTTCTCCTGACTCCCTTTCTCTTTCCTCAGAAACAAAACCAATGAGGGTATGGGAGAGAGGGAAACTGATACACTCTGGTGATGTCATCATTAGCTGGTGTTGATGTCATCTCTCTAGCATTCACGTTACTTTTTCCAGGTAGTTGTGCTGGCTGGTTTTGTGTGTCTACTTGAAACAACCTGGAGTTATCACAGAGAAAGGAGCTTTCCTTAAGGAAATGCCTCCATGAGATCCAGCTGTAAGGCATTTTCTCAATTAGTGATCAAGGGTGGGAGGGCCCTTTGTGGGTGGTACCATCCCTGGGTTCTATAAATCCTAGGTTCTATAAGAAAGCATTGCTGAGTAAACTAGGGGAAGCAAGCCAGTAAGTGACATCCCTCCATGGCCTCTGCACCAGCTCCTGCTTCCTGACCTGCTTGAGTTCCAGTTGTGACTTCCTTTGGTGATGAACAGCAATGTGGAAGTATAGGCTGAATAAACCCATTTCTTCCCAACTTGCTTCTTGGTCATGATGTTTTGTGCAGAAATACAGTAGTCCAAGTAAGTAAGTAGTCCATAGTGCAAGTGTTGATGCGATAGATGGAAACTCTTTCTCTGAACTGGACAGTTTTGGGAGAGATGAAGACAGTTGGGATGTGGCAATGAATCTCATGGCATTCTTGAGAAGTGCAGAGCAAAATGACAAAGGTGGGGTGACCATAGAATTGCCTGGAAAGTCCAGGGATGAGACATTTCCTGGGAGAGGCACTCAATCAACATCATTGTCCATCCCCACTCACGTTCTGAGAGATGTATGCATGATGGGTAAGGTTCATCTCAACTGTCAATGTGATCTAGAACCTCCTAGGAAATGGGTGCATGAAAGGCAATTCTGATTAGGTTAATTGGGGTGGGAAGATCCACTGTGAGTGGTGTCATTCCTTTGGCTAGATCTGGACTGTATAAAATGGGAGAGTGAGCTGATCATAAGCATTCGTTCTCTCAGTTTCCTGACTACTTACCAGCTTCAAGCTTCCGTTACTGTGGCTTCTTCTCCCCACAGTGGCCTGTCACCTGAACTATAAGTCAACCCTTTCTCCCTTAAGTGGCTTTTGTCAGCTTATGTTATTGCAGCCACAGGTAAAGTAACTAAGACATGTGATACTGGGACTGGAGGTACTGTAACATGAGTTTTGATATCTCGAATTGATCTCTGTGAATTTAACAGGAACGTGTACAATCTCAGTTACTTTATTGTATCCTACTTTAAGAAATCAAGATGAAGGCAGCTATGCAGCTTCTGTTCACCACTACACCAACAAGGCAGCACACTGCATATCTCAGACTGTCTTAGAATTCAAAGTATTGTGCCTCAGTCTTCCAAGTGATGAGATTTCAGCCATGTATTATCATACCCAGACACAGCCATTATTTTCTCCACAGGTTTATTTGTAATAAATACTAAAAGAGAAAGAAAGGCAGGAAGAAAGAAAAGAAGGAAGGAAGAAAGAACCTAACTAACAACCATAGATGAATTGATGGATTAGAACATTATCATAATGTAACACAAATAAGAATGCATATGGATTAATTTCAAAATTATTCAAAGAATTTATGTTTAGTGGAAAAAAAAGAAAGGACAATATATGGTGATGTTTACATAAGATTTTAAACTCAGCAAAGTAAACCATAGTAGCAGCGGGTTAGTAATTGTTTAATACTTGAGAAACAGAGAGAAATTACATAGAAAATAACGGAAAGAAATATTTTAGATATGTATGTTTATTATTTTTAGTAGAATAACCATCTTATTGGTATATCTATTTGTTAAGACTTATCAAATTGAGCACATGTAATTTCTCATGTTTCATAATTATAGATGTTAAGTTTCTAAATGGTCGCAAATTGTCCTGTATTATAGAAAAAAAACTTGTTCTTGTATCTATGAATATATTTTATTTATACATTAAATCTATTTCCTTCCTTGTTAAGAAATAAGGAATCAAGATGAAAACTAATGAAACGTAAAGGAGAGGAAACCTAGACAGTTCATGACATCTTTACTTTCTTTTTCCTTAAAAATGGCAATTGGAGGATTTCTATGACAACTTCTTGGCCTTTTCCCCCCTTTTGTCAAAAGACAAATACGTTCATTTACTCCTCTGCGAGCATTGCTTCCCATTAAAAGACAAAGGCCTGTGAGTGATTCAGCTTTCATGACACCTTTCCCATAGTTTCTAAAGCTCTTCATGTTTTCTGTTAATAACTGGAAACCTTTCCCTCATAGTCAGGGCAGCACAAGAATGATTAGACTGCACAGGAAAAATAAGCTTTTCTCCAAGGCCTGTGTAGGAATTGGAAGGGTGCCTGTCCTCGTCTCTCAGAAGAGATGCTACTTAAGAAATTGACTCATTCCATCATCCATCTGGGAAGCTTGTCTGAATACTCAACAATGTCTGTCGGCCACTCGGAGGCTTCCTTAATATCTCCACAGAAACTGTTTCTTAAACTCCTCATCTTGTGTATTCACTGTGCATGGCGCCGTGTTACACAAGTCTGTGTGCCTGGCAGTCTTAACACAATGGTTCTTTCACACGAGTCTGTTCTATGTTGAGTGTATCCCCTACGACGACCCCATAACCCCTCTACTCCTCTTCTTACCCGCCCCCCCCCCCCCCCCGTTAATCTTCTTTCTTCCCTATAGATGCTTTTATGTCTACTTTCATGACATACACACATGCAATACGTGATTTTATGCATCTGTATAGGAACCACATGCCCACACTGGCTTGATACAGTGTGATTACCCAGTATCACACCCACCTTTCCTGTGTGACTTCAAACAGTTTTCACACCATTTGCTCTTTCCAGCTGATTGGTTATCACACAGGCCTGAATCGGTGAAGAGTGAACTTGCTTGTGAGTAAAACAAAGAGATCCTCAGGCCACAACAGTGGACTGCTGAGCTCAGTGTTTCTAATCAAGTTGATAAAGCACGTTATGTTGGGGCCACGGAAAGTACCGTGCTTCAGACTTATATCTGAATAACTTCCCTTTTCCACAAGATTTTTACCTCCCCTGTGCTTCTGTCAGGCATCTCATCCTCTGAGGGTGTCAATCTGGGGGGAAGGGACTTTCCACAGAAACAATGACTTCCCCAGTGTCCTTTTGAAGAGTTTCCAAGCTGTTTCATGGCTCTGTGAAAGCCGGGTCACTCGGTCCTTGTGGTCACTCACTCACTTGGTACTTGTGGTTACTCATGTCCTTGATTTCAGGGCACAGTAGAGAAATACCAAAGCTATTTGTGACAGCTGGAGTCCCAATGTGAGGAGAAGTGCACAGAGGAACTCTTTAGACATGCTGGCTCCTGGCTCCTGACAGGAGGCCATGCTGGAAGCAACAGTGAGAAAGAGGGCATGGGGAATAAAAGCATGCCTGACCCCAGTTTGTATTCAGAGAAGCCCTGTATTAAAATATGTGTTTATATATGCATGTATATGTCTGTGTGTATGGGATACACATGTCTTCACCCCCCCCCATATATACATATATACGTATATATACATATACGTATATATGTATATATACATTTTTAAAATACTCCAGGCAAAGGAGTATTTTAAAAATCCATATAGGCCAATTCAGGGTATGAGGACCTGGTGGTATACCATGAGCAAAGCCACCACCAATGTCTGTGGCCTGTTACTATGGCAAAGTTCCTTCCTTTTGCATGAACATAGCCTAGGACATATAAATTCTTAAAAGGCATAGCTACTCTATATCTGTAGATGTTGGGGAAAGTTCCCACTCAGATAATCTTCCTGTAGCATCTGCAGAGGACAGGGAGGAAGGATTCTCTTCTGACTCAGTCTTGAAGTTACATAAGATTCAAAGTTATTGCTTTCTGCTGCATGGCCCATGTTCAGAAGCTGCCTGCCCTTTTCATGATTCTCCTGCCTGATCCACACTGAGTGGTAGGACATGATTCCACACACAGACTTGGTTCCCTGGACTGCACCCTTGGCCTTCACCTTTTCTGCCTCTGATGGTTAACTCTGTGTATGTGAGCTTGGCTGATCAACAGTTCTGGTTAGTCAACAAAATGATGGACTGGGTATTAGGACTATCTTGTACCTCACTGGTACAATTAGGAATAATTATGCTCTAATTGCATTTTGAGAGAAAAGTTTTATTTTTAACAGGAAGGGTGAAGCTAGGTGATGAGAGAGAGAAAGAGAGAGAAAGAGAGGGGGGCATGGAGGCAGATGTTCACGTGTCTCCACCAGTCAAAGATAGTTTATATATCTAGGTTGGTATTGGGTTACACTTCTGATTGAGCATTACCAAACTTATAAAGCCTTTGATTAACATTTTAAAAAATGTATAAAAGCAAAAAGGGGCATGGGATAGGGGTTTTCTAGGGAGGGGAAATGGGGAAAGGGGATGACATCTGAAATGTAAATAAAATAAAAATATAAAATAAAATAAAAACAGTTCCTGTATACTTAGACATTGTTCTAGATGTCTCTATGAGAGTATTTTAAGACGAGATTAACATTTAAATCAGTAGGCTTTGAAGACAGCACATTGCTCACTAGAACGTGAATGGGCCTCATCCAAGGTGAAGGTCTATAGGACACAAAGCTGACCTCTCCCAAGCAGAATAGAGTTAGTTTTCCAGATTGATGTGACATTAGATTTGCCCCCCATCTCTAGCCTGAGGGCTTAGCCTTTTCATATATATATGTGTGTGTGTGTGTGTGTGTGTGTGTGTGTGTGTGTGTGAAGGCATGTGTATCCCATGCTTACAGACATATGCATGCATATGTAAACACATAATACACATGCACACACACATACATGTATATATGATGGTTGCTCTCAGTTGTCAACTTTATAAAATTCAGAATCACCTAGAAAATCAGCCTCGGGTGGACCTGTGAGGGATTACCATGATTGTGTTAGTTGAGTTGGGAAGGCTAATGCCAAAATCAAGAGCCCAGATGCTCAAACAGTACAGATCTTAGTACAAATAAAACTATGGTACTTTATTTCATAGAAGAAATCAGAAGTAAGAGTGAAATTATGAAACTGGAACCCAAAGTTGCATGAAGAATAGAGCTCTGACCCTTCCCGTCTCAAAGGATAGGATGCTGGGGGCAGGGAGGTGAGCATCTGAGGGTCTGTCGGCCACAGCTGAGGTCAGGTGTGAGCATTTCAAAGAAACAAACTTTTTGTATCTGAAACTTATTTATAATCATTCTTACAGACAAAATTTAGAAGACTAAGATCCCATTTGTCTCAGTGTTTGAACCTGGGTTTTATTTTGGTGTGATAAACACATTTTTCAATTAAACTTTGTTATAGTTCTGGGAAGGACTGAAAGTATCATACGTACAAGGCAGGTGATCTACTACTGGCCTTCATCCCAGCCCCAGTGGCCACCCTGTCTGTGAATTAATTAGTGTTGGCTTTAAATTACTAAACTGAATGAAGCAAGTTTGTCTGGAAAATATCACACCTTTTTCTTAATTACTAATATAAAGGGTACATCATGTTGAGCAAAACCTAGAATTGGCTGTGGTGGAGTTATTGATAGTGTGCTTGGTAATTTTATGCCAACCTAACACAACCTATAGTCATTATTAAGAGGGAGCCTCAACTTAGAGAATGCCTCATTATATCCTAATAAGGGCTGTAGGAAACCCTGTAGGGGTTTTTCTTAATTAGTGATTGATGGGGTAAGGCCTAACCTACTATGGGTGGTGCCGTCCCTGAGCTGGTGGGCCTAGGTTCTATAAGAAAGCAGGATGAGCAAGCCATGAGGATCAAGCCAGTAAGCAGCACCATCTGTGGTCTCTGCATCAGCTCCTGCATTGTACTCTGTGAAGACTGTTCCAGAGAGATGAGCATGTGCGCTTGCACATACATGTATGCCTTCTGTCAGGTGATCATGGAGATCCACAGAGCAGGAGATAGGAGCAGGAAAGGAAAGTGGAGACCCCTGTAACCCCATGCACACAGGAGGCCATGTTGGGACAGTGTCTGCCAACCCCAGGTGCCAGCTCTCACATTCACGTTGGCTCCATCATTCTCCCACAGCAGAACGTGAAGATGTTTGTCCTCTAAGGCTGTTCATGCTAGTTTCTATCTTCTGTGTACAGTCTTATTCAAGACCCCAGTGAAACCAGAGTCAGTCTTTAACCAGAGATGCCCCATTGTAGCTTCCAGTTACTGTCCTGTCATTTGCATTGCGCTTCAATGACCACCGAGAGCCTCTTTGCTTCTCTCTCAAACCTACCATGTGAGGTCTTCACACAGCAGTCCTGCATATATCCATCAAATCCAATACCCACTTGCTTCCCCCGTCTCACTCCAAGTAAAATCAGCAACTTTAGCAAGGTCAGCATGACCTCATAGTGTGCACCCCTGCAGACCACCCTGAGATCACCCTACCTCAGCCACTCTTCCTAGTCCCTTCAGTTTCATTGCAGTTTCTCAGTCACCACAGGTAACCTACCTCAGGGCCTGCAGGCAGGCTTGCTGTGCTTAGTGCTTAGAGCAGTCATCTGCAGTAAGCTGTGCAGACATCCCTTTCCATCCCATGGGCCTGTGCTCAGTTGCATAGACTAAGCAAGTCTTTTCCAGGTAGGGCTGCAAACACCTTCAATGCCCATCTGAGAACCTGGTTACTCTCCCTGCTTCAATATAATTATTTGCTCCATATTGCATTCTCATGTTTTAGCATATCTTATTAAAATATAAACTATTAGGGCATCGATTTTAAAATGTATTACCGGATCTTATTCTCCTGTTTGTTTGTTTGTTTGTTTGTTTTCTGATCACTGATACATATTGGCTAAGTTATTCTGGACAAAGTAACATTTCCATAGTCCCTTCTTTGAGAGACTAATGCTAGAGTTGGGATGCTTGAAGGTTAGAACAATGAGTGAGCAGAGATTTTCCCTCAGTTTTTGCCTGCGTGCTATGTAAAGCTCTGCAGGAATGTTCTGAGAGTTTCTGACAAAGAAAAGATTGTTATGAGGTTCTTAAAATTACAGTCTGGGAGACATGGCTCAGCTGTTAAGAGCACTGAATGCTCTTCCAGAGGTCCTGAGTTCAATTCCCAGCAACTATGTGGTGGCTAACAACAATCTGTAAATGGATCCAATGCCCTATTCTGGTGTGTCTGAAGACAGCTACAGTATACTCATACAGAGTAAAATTACACAATCAGAAATGTTGATAGTTCTGTCATTGACCAAACCCAGAAAGATTGTCCCAGGGATGTGTGTGTGTCTGGCAGATTGTTCTGCGTGAGCCATGTGGTCCCCTGAATGATATGCAGACCAAAGAATGTAGTGAGAATTTTGGTTTCCTTAAAACCCAGTTATGTTATAGGAATGTGTTTTGTTTCAATCCAAGGTGTGGGATATGGGGCTGCTTTAGATTGTCCACAACAGCTAACCATGATTTATCTCATGTTCTTGCAGGGGTGTGATTCTGTCAGCTGAAGATAGTTTAAGCTTGAATTCTGAGGACTCTTGAGAGGATATGTAAATGCCAGAGGCTTGAGAGACAGCAGCTGCTGCTTTTGCTGATTGCTGTTGGCTGAATTGCTGGTTGGAGAAACCCTGATGACAAAGATTGCACTTGCCCCAAGGAACTCCAGTCCCCAATCGGCAGAAAGTAGTCTAACAAGACTGATGCCCCCTTTCCCCTCTAACCTTTTCTCTCTCCCACCGTGTGTGTGTGTGTGTGTGTGTGTGTGTGTGTGTGTGTGTGTGTGTGTGTATGTGTGTGTGGAGGGATTGGCATGGAGAAGGGAGGTTGGGAAAAGAGCCAAATAAAGTAGCTCAAAGTACATGTTGGCATTTTTTTGATCTACTTTATTGGGTTCTTGTTTCTCTATCTCCCTTCCAACCTTTTTTCTACTCTGATCCCTCCCAGCTCCCCAGCGTTAGGTAGGAGAGAAATAAGGCTAGAGGGAAAAGGGCGTAGACCTCTTTCAGTCAACAAAATAGACTACTTCCTACTTCTTGTTTGATTCCTTGGGGTAAGTCTAATATTTGTCATCAGGATATCTTCAACTTCTTCTTTTTATCTCTTTGTTTAGTTTGTTGGTGACCACTTGACAAACTGAAACAGTAGCAGAGGGAGCAGCAGTGGGGACCAGCCACCACCAACCCCTCTCCTCCTCTCCTCCTCCTCTTCTTCCTCCTCCTCCCCCTCCTCCTCCTCCCCCCTCCTCCTGCTTCTCTTCCTCTCCTCCTTCTCTTCCTCTCCTCCTCCTCTCCTCCTCCTCCTCCTCCTCTCCTCCTCCTTTTCCTCTCCTCCTCCTCCTCCCCCTTCCTCCTCCTCTTCTTCCTCTTCCTCCTCCTGCTTCTTCATGCCTCTCCTCCTCCCCCCCCCCCCTTTGGGGCTCTGGCATTGATTTCCTCTCCAGAGTCTGCAGCTGGCAAAATCTTGCCCCTTCTAGAAGAGGAGACAATTATTCTTAATGGCTGGCCATGGACAAACTGAAGCAGCCCACACCCTGGGATTCAAACAAAAACATATTTATATAACCTAACTTGTTTTTTTTTAAAGAAAACAAAACTCTCACTACCGTTCCAGAAGATCACTGTATGTGTATGGTGGTGGCTGGTTATATCTGTTCCTGGTCCCAGTCAGACCTTTCTCTGTCCTGTCGTCATGAAATTCTATCATGTGCTTCTGCTGCAACATGTCTTGTCTTCCTGACATGATGCCCTACGACCCTCTAAAGCTCAAAGGAAATTTTCCTCTCTTAAGTTGTTTCTTTCAGGCATTTTGCTATAGCAACACACAGTTATGCCAACTATTGGTGCCAGAAGTGGGATTATTTTGATAAAATTGACCATGCATTTCTTGGGCCTTCAGAATTCAACTTATGGGAGGAATTTGGAAAAATTAGGAGTTGTGGGCCACAGATACCCTAGAATGTTGTCAACACAGTTATTTGTAATTCTAAAATGAGTCCAGGAAACCAAAACACAGATAGGCATATAGACTGTGAGAGTTCAGTGCATGAGATTTCAGATGGAAACTCTATGTAGTTTAGCTTAGACGTCATTCATATTTGATTTTTATAATGACTCTCGCTACATTCTTATGTCCTGAAAATCTGAGTGAGGCTGAATTTTTTCAAAAAAAAAAAAAGATGGATTAATTTATTTGGCAAGGGAAGCTTCAATATAGTATATTACGTAGTACATCTTAATATAGTATATCATCCAGCCTATGGTTATTGCTTGCTGCTTTTAGTTGTGGTTATACAAGAACAGGGAACAAAAAAAGGTGAGAATAATTTAGAAAATATGCAGTTGAGCAAGGGAACGAGCTTGAACACATTCAAAGTTGTGGACCGGTTGGGTGGGGGCAGGGTGCTACAACTGCTAATGAGATTAACACCGTTTAAGATAAGCCAAACACAGTGCTGAATGATAAATAATGATGCCTCAGAGGTGAGGCCTTACTCATAAGTTTCTAGATAATAAAAATGGACAGAAATTTGAAGGATTTCCTCATGGAGGTGGAGAGTCTGAAATGGAGGCTGGCGGTACTTGGTTTTGTAGGAATATGTTTTCCTCGGTTCGGACACCTGTGCACTCAGCCATTGTTAATTCTGGTCAAAGAATACCAGGATACTTCTTGAGCTGGCCAGGGAACTTTGCATTGTCCATTGTACTGCTGGTGTTGCAGACATGTGGGATGCAGGAATTATGAGGTCATAAAAGCTTTTGCACCTAGATTTCAGATAAAGGCTGAAAAAGTCAGGCAGTGCGTAACCGGGAGCCTTGAGTGTACTCGGCATGAAGCTTTGAGGGTGAAACCTAAGTTTCGGTGGAAATCCCAGGATGTTGGAGATACCGGGAGTGTGGAAGATCTACCCAGGAAAGCCATAGGCAACAGGTATGGCTGGACCAAGAGAACTCATGGTACTGCAAGTGGCAGAGACACAGCCGGGCTTTTGAAGCCTGTGAGAACTTCGAACATGCTTTAAATGTCAGAAATGGAGCTGTCGCTTTAGACTTTGGCTGGCTGGTCTTCCGTCTTACCTTATTCCATTCACTATCCTCCTGATGTCTGTCCCTCTCAGGAAGGATAGCTTCTCTCATGTCATGGCATATGAGAACTGTGTGCCTTGGACATTTCTACTATCCCTTTTAAATTTATTGGGTCTTGCAGCTAAGAATTTGCCTTGAGTCTCAGAAGAGACTTCAGGCTTTTGAACACTGCAGTATGGTTAACAGTCTGAGGACTTTTGAAGTTGGATTAATTGCATTTTGGATTAGGGGCTATTCATGAAGTTAGAGTGGAATATAATGGTTTAAATCTAAAATGTCCCTCACATTCGGAATGGTTGACCCTTAGGTTGTGGTGCTAATGTGAAGTTTATGGGAACAGAGAGACAGAGAGACAGACAGAAAGGCAGAAATGGACAGACAGAGAGACAGAGAGATGGACAGATGGACAGGTGGAGAGACAGATAGATGAAGAGATGGACAAATGGAGAGATGGACAGAGAGATGGACAGACAGTCAGATGGGCAGACAAACAGATGGGTAGACAGAAAGATAGAGACAGACAGATGGAAAGACAGAGAGATGGACAATCAGATAGATGGACAGATGGAGAAATGGACAGATAAACAGGCAAAAAGACAGACAGGCAGAGAGATGGACAAAGGGAGAGACATACAGAGAGACGGACAGATAGAGACAAGAGAGCAACAGACAGAGTCAGCAGGAAATTAGGGAAGAGCCACGTCTTCCTGTTTCTTACCTCTGCAAACACCCGTCTTATGTTTCATGAAGGAGATGAAAATCTTACCACTCATTATCAGCTGAAATTCAAGACACCCTAGTGACATTTAGTAACATCATAAAATGCTTTAGTGCTTCAAGCAAATCATATGAAATCTAAGATTTCTAAATCAGAAGTCACCGGCTTCTCCTTTTCAAGTGCTAAATTTCTACACATCTTAACGCGACTGTACTTTACCTCTCACAGAGCACTGCCTTACACTTTCTTTTGTGATGATTTAATTATCGGACCTTTTTGGATTTGCATGAAAGAGTTTCAAAAGTCATTATGTTTATAGCCTCCTGCTAGAGTCCAGTGACTCAGGATATCTATTATCACTGATGGCCCCACCTCCAGATTCTCCCCCCTGATCTGAGTTCTCCTACTATAGTATCTTTCTGCATCAAAGTCTTGGATCACCCCAAACCAATCAATGACTGTAACACTCCCACATTCTGGAGAATATTCTGGACACAGCCATACTCTGACATGGTTTTACATAGAAACAAAACCTATACTGCCTTTTTAGTGAATACTGAATAGTGCATCGTTATTGAAGTATTTTAAAAGCACGGAGGTAATGAATTAGCCATGTGTAGATATCAGTACCACTTAAAAAACAAACACAGCAGTTTTGATTTTCAACATTTTAATTTTCATGTGAAATATTCCAAACATGCAGAAATCAACTGAAATAATACAACAGGCATTCAGGTTCTGACCACCCACACTTAACAGATGTTAACTTTAATTTTTTTAAATATAAGTGGCTTCAGGGATCTCTTTTATGTTTTAAAAGAAAGAGTGGATGTACAATGAAACCGGCGTCCACCCACAGCTCTTTCCTTCCTCGTGAAGGCTAACATTTTGTATATCATTACTATACATAACTTCGAGCTGCTTTGTATATTTATGTTCAGAAGTGATTTATTTTATTACTCCGCTTAAACTTTTATTTCAATGTCTCATACAACCTTTACCCCCTTTGTTCTGCTTTTTATAGTGAACCTAAGTTTACACATATTGACACAGTTAATTTAATCACGCCTTTTATGGAATTCTGAAATTTGAACAAACCAGCTTATTTATATATCTCTCAGAGGAGGGGTAATAATCTGTTTCAATTATCTCATTATTTCTTTGTTAGAAGAACTTCCTTCGGGGGAGGGAGAGTTTTAGAGAGAAGTCTATTATAGATTTATAGATGGGAATGTGAGAGAGAAAGAGGGGGGAGAGGGAGAGGGAGAGAGAGAGAGAGAGAGAGAGAGAGAGAGAGAGAGAGAGAGAGAGGCTTTCATAGTAGAAGGAGTCTAAGGAAATAGGCTACCACCAAGCTCCTGCTATGGGTTCTTTTTGAAGGACCGATGTTTTAGGTGAAGATCTCATTTTATTCCCAGCTGGTGCATGCTGTGTGATTTTATCAGAACTAATGAATAGCCTGGAATATCTCTACTGGTAGGTAATGAATGTAACATCTGCCATGTATCATGTTTCTTATAGAAGTGTGTTTGCATTTGATCCAAACACTTAACACAAAATAATCTCAAGCCGAAGAAATCTTGAAGTGTACCTTTATGTGTTATGTGTCTTTGTATGCACACACTATACTTTATGGTGAAAGTATTTGAATCACAAGCAAGTTGGCAGTATTTAATAACGGCATAAAATCTTATCTGACTTTCAGTAGAATATGACTGCATTGTTTCAGGTTAACATATCATTCACCACAGGAATATCTGCTAATTTCACATTAATTTTTTTCCCTCTGACTTTTGTTAGGATCATTTATAGATGTAAACTAATCTAGGCATGCCCTAGAGCGAAGGCTATCTGAATGGATACTTCAGACCACGTTCTTTCAGAAGTTTAAAATCATATACTGTAGGTGCAGACATACCAAATTATATTAACACATGAACCTCAGCCTAACCATGAAGTCCTTTAGCGTTGTGTCCTGGATGTATTTACCAGGAGCAGCACAATTCTCTGAGAGCATCTGAAAGTCATGTCTCTTACGTAAGACAGCTTGAGTGCAAACCCTCGGGAAGAGCCTTATTAACAGTTCACATTTTAGTAGAGATGTTTACTGCTCCCTCAATATCCACGAACTCCCCACATTTACCTACACATTCCCAGAGATGTGTGACCACATGACCAGTTCTATGAAATGGGTTGTGAATGTTGAGAAGTTCATAATGCTGTGCACACAGCAACTGTGCACACCCCTGCCTGATACCTTGCTGCCCAACTGCTCTCTCTGTGTGCCCACACACTGCAGGCAGCACTATCATTGGGCACAGAGCTGGACCCCTGAGCCAGAAAGCAGGCCCCTGGAAGAACCATACCAGTATACTTTAACTCCAGAGGCAGTGGTCTTTGTATATAGAAAACACTGTTCCTGTGAGCCGAGCACTCACACCACATGGGTTGTTCACTCACGTAAGAGCATCACACACACAAGCCAGATCATGCATGTCTTACTAGACTGATGTAAATGAGGAGGGGGTTATGGGAGCTTCATAAAATCACCATGATGAAAGTGTTCCTATCACCTAAAGAAACTCAGCCTGCACATTTGGCTTGGGCAGTATGGACCTCTCTCTTCATACGTAGCCAGGTGACATCATCTCACTGGGGTGAGAGAGAGAGCATGTCCACACCCAGGAATCTGAATTTTAACAAGACATCCAGGTAGTTTCCAGAAGCACAATAAAGACTTAAGGTGTCTGTAGCCTTTTGACGGTGCAGCATGATCTTGTCACTTGTAAAGTTCATGCTAAATAAATCATATCGAGTTACCAAAATCCCCCCAAACCCTTCAAAAACTCAATTTCCAGTAGGCTTACAATTGGTTGATTCTGGGGTACATGTGAGCCATGGGGCTCCATTACTGTAAACTTCTGTTATCCCAGTTATCATTGGGCCATGTTACTGCACTGCAGTGTTGCTTAGCTGACAAGAAAACTAACAGAGACATAATATTAATAATACTAACAGAGACTTAATATTGTGTGTGTGTGTGTGTGTGTGTGTGTGTGTGTGTGAGAGAGAGAGAGAGAGAGAGAGAGAGAGAGAGAGAGAGAGAGAGAGAGAAAGGCGTGACACAGAGGTAGACAGACACATACATACACAGACACACAGACAGACACACACACACAGAGAAAGAGAGAGGTGTGACACACAGGTAGATAGACACATACACACAGACAGACAGACAGACAGACAGACAGACACACACACACACACACACACACACACACACAGAGTAGATCAACTAGAGAAAAGATTTCCCTCAGGTGAGTGTAACTAAACAGACCATGACCTTAAGAAATCTGCTCAAAATGCCAACCCTGGTGTAACCGTTGCAGATGTGTTGCCATTGTGAAGGAGCTTCACTGGTTGTATTATCTTCTTTTCCCTCTGTTTTTAAGTTAAAGGGAATTTTGGAGATGTTTTTTAGTTGCAAGAGGAATAAGCTTTATATGTTATTTGATATTTGAATATCAACTTTATATCAAAATGATTCTTGACTGTCTAGACTTCCTGTGGGTGTTGTAATAAGTCGCACATATTGGTGGCCTAAAACAAAACTGATTTATTCTTTTGCAGGTGGAGAGCCAAGTGTCAGTCACTATCTCTGTGTGAAGCCATGTGTCTCTGGGACACACCCCTGCCTCTTTAGCTCCTGCTGGCGGTGCATGGCAGGTGGGAGCAGTTTGGGTTCTCTTTTTGGCTTCATTGAACCTTTTGGAGGTGTGTGTCAGGTGTTCCTCTCTGTCCTTCCCATGACACATCTGTGTTTGGACCCTGACCAGATGATCTAGGACTCTCCCCCTGTCTCAAAACCCTCAACTTTATCACACATCCAGGTTGCCTTTGCCCTGTATGCTATTTATGGTCATATTTACAGGTTCTGGATATATTCTTGGGTGTAGGAAGCAGTTTTCAAACCTCTACAATAATTTTACAAAGAGGAGTAAGATATCATTTGTTGTTGTTTGAGAAAAATGTATCACCTCTCATCAGTTGACATTGGTCCTTATTTTTCTGCATCTCAGCTGCCCACGTAGCTCCATTCTCTTTAGTTAATTGCATGTCTTTCTTCTCCATCACTTCTTAGTCACACCCTGGTAAAACACCAGGGCTTCCGTGTAAGTAAACACAGTGTGAGACAGCATCAGAAGTAGTTTAAGCCAAAGCTCACCAAGCCCATCCAGGAATTAGGAGAGGAGTGGAGAAGGGCTTATTTAAAAAAAAAAAAAAAAAGGCCGTTGATGGGCAGAAGAGATGGCTCAGAGGTTAAGAGCACTGTCTGCTCCTCCAAGAGGCCCTGAGTTCAATTCCCAGCAACTACACGGTGGCTCACAGCCATCTATAATGAGATCTAGTGCCCTCTTCTGGCCTGTAGGCATATGTGCAGGCAGAAAGCTGTTTTAATATTTAAATATTTAAATAAGCCATTTAGGGAGCAGAGCAGGAAGTGAGGCTTCCAACACTCTTTCCTGCACCACTCAGAATGACTGTTGCACCCTGCAGAAGCATTTTCCTCAAGGCTCCAGGGGAAGACGGTCATGCTGGTGATGAACATTTCAAAAGAGTCTCAGGCCTGGAACAGAGCCTGGCAAACATTCAGTTTTGGACTTGCTACTTTGTTCTTCTCTCCTACCTAGATATTTGGAGAACAATTATTTGTGAATTTTGATAAAATAAGAGTTAATCTTCACTTTGCTCTTGTGTCTACAGCCTATGCAGACTGAAGTGCTTGGCACACAGTAGGAGCTCACTAAAACAGTAAAAAAGCATCTCTGCTGGAAGAGAAGCTTTAAGCACAAACACCAAGAGAAAGAGAGAGAAGAAGGTGGGGGAGTAGAAAGAGAAGAACGGGAGAGCAGAGGAGGAGGAGGAGATGGGAGAGAAGGAGGACGGGAGAGGAGTGGGAGGTGAGAGGAGAGGAGTGAGAAGAGGATGGCGAGGATAGAGAGGATGAGGGAGGAAGAAAGAAGGAAGAAGAAAAGTTAAAATGAAAACCAACTGTCTATATGATATAGAGGCCAAATTAATTTTTTTTTCTAAGCAGGACTCTATGTGTTTTGGCCCAGGTCAAAGACAAGTACTGCTGCCACTTAGAGAGATTTATGCCAGGTGTGTGGTGTCTCTAGCGAACATGCCACCATTGAAATTGACCCCCACCCATATACCACGTGAGGCTTTGTTTGAGGTAGAGTATGGTCCATTAGAAATTGATTACAGAGAATCATTTTTCTTTTATGAGGAATTTTTGATACTTGTTATAACTTGAAATAAAAGAAGGATTTACCTATGAGTTAAAGAAAACAGAATTACAGATGCTTAGTGATGAAAGGAACCCCAGGAAAGTCTCCAAGCTTGGTAGTTTTATTTCTTTTTATTTAAAATGATAAAAGTTAACACTAATGATAACAAAATGGGCTGTTTGAATAAAGTTCCTTTTTCCTACCCATTCTTGCTTGTGGGAGGAAATCGATGTTAACTCTCATGTTTATTTTTCTGAAATACCCTATTTCTTCAAGAACATGCACGTGTACTCATATGTACATTATATATGTAGGTACATTATGTATGTATACACATGTGTGTGCCTATATTCATATAAACAGAAATAGAGCTAAATACAGTTTGTAAAATGTTTCTTCTTTACTTTATAAGGCTTTCTGCTCAAAGGTATGGAATAGCAGTTTTCAAAATGAGCTTTGCACAGCCCTGGGCTCTGCATAGGTGGTTTTGGGGGCTATGCAAATTAAATATTTATTTTTGCCAAGAAATTAAAATGCATACTGCTAGAAGGTTGGTTTTTTTTTTTTAATCAGTTTTATCTATTTTTTTTTATTTGGGGATTTCTTAATAAAAATTTTCTTAAAGTTAGGAAAGCCTTATTACAAAGAGAGGTGATATAGATAAAGATGAACAGAATTGTTGAAAAGGATTTATCTGGTTTAATCTTCCTACCATATTGAAGAGCTATGCGGTCTAAGAGTGGGTCTCACTTGACTTGGGATCTCACATAGATAGTACTTGGTGGATGTATGCTGACATGTTAGTGAAGTATTTTATTTTGCTTTCTTGAAGCCTGGGAACTCCTTGACTCTCTGGTCTTTGCTTCAAGATTCTGTAGAAGAATGAGGGCTGGGGCTTTCTTAGAGGGGTCTCTAGTTGAAAGCGAGACCTTCTTCAAGCTCTCATCTGCAGACATTGCTGTGGCTTTAGTATGGAAAGTGCTGGAAGCTTGGTGTTCAGGTGCAGTGTTGAGAGGTAGAGCCTATTGGAAGGTCATTGATGACACTGGAAGACCATTGATGACATTGCAAGGTCATTGATGACACTGGAAGATCATTGGTGATGTTGGTGACACAGGCAGAAGGAGTTAGTGTAGTTTGCACAGGACCCTGGCTGGTTCTCATGAGTACAGTTTGAGATGGAAAGAGTGTGCATGTCTGTAGAAGTCCTGCACTCAGGGCCATGCTTCTGCCATGACTAACTGTCAGAAAGCCCTCACCAGGGTATCGAACTCATGATGCCATCTGACCTTGAACATCCAGCTTCCCAGCTCCATTTAATAAGCCTCTATTCTTTACATATCACCCATATTTCTGCATTTTTGGCGTTATTATAGCAACAGAAAACACACTAATATACAGACTAAACTAAACTGTGGCAGCGTCAGGCCAAGAAGGTACAAAGGGATAAAAAGAAAATGACAGCTGAGGAGAAGTCCGAGAGGCAAAAACTAAAATTTTGTAAGTTGAAGGTCTGTGGGTGGGACTTTAAAAATATGATAATGAGGATGTTTCAGCTTTGGTCATGGTAGTGAGGGATGGATGGGAAGGGACACACTTGGAGTCCTCATCAGGGACCGGGTAGGGGTACCACTGGTGTTAGAAGAATGTAAGACATAATTTAAATTTATGATGAGATAACCAAGGGGTCAGGCTTTGTAGATGACACTTTGTAGATGGTACCAGGGAGTGGTGCTCAGACATTTAAAGAAACAGACATGTCACAGGAACAGAAAAGACAGAGAAAATTCTCCAGAGAAGTGCTTAGCTAATTGGTTGGTTTCTCAGTGCTGCGGCCCTGGAGCTAAGTTCTAAAGATGACTACAAGCATGTCATTTCCAGATGTGGCTGGGAGGAAGAGAAGATACTGTCAAGGGGTGAACACACAGACAAGTGTATTCCAGAAGATGCAGAAAGGGAACCTAGAGAATGGGGAAGGACTCAGAGATGATGTCATTGTCAAAGAGAAAGCGGAAGACTAGGAAGTGGCCCCTTAAAAGGTAGGACAAGGGACCTACACACAGCAAGGCTTTGTCTCGGGATGTGGGGAAATAAATTTGTCGCTAGACTCCTGATGAAATTCCTCTGTAGAAATTTACCACGCAGCTGGCTCAGTTTGCTGCATCGAAGCCCAGACTATGAGGAAGCTATGTTCTATGGAACATGTTCCTACCAACATGTGGTAAATATCAGAAAAAGAGGGGTTTCCCAGGCCTATGAAGGGGCTACACCTGATGTGAAATTGTAGAGATGAATACCAAGTTAAAGATGTCACATCATAGTGTAAGTAAATCATTGGGGTTGTAGAGGGGGTTTTGATACAGCCAGGCCTTCTGGAAGGGTTTTATAAACAAGGCATGTTACTGAAGAGCCTGGAAGGAAGGATGTGATGGAGCTATGGTGATTATGAGGAAGGAGGAGGGTACCACCAGAAAGGCTGGTGGGCACAGCACACTTAGGACATTTGGGTGGGCTGGAAAGAGACTGAAAGGTGTCAGGTTCACATACACAGTGAGGTTCTTAAATGCAGGCTGCAGTCTGGGGACAGCCCTCCACTCTTAGTCTTTTGAGAAGGAATGGAATAAGCCCTCTCAAGAGTGTTTTTAGCAAGATTAACTATTAATGAGATCCTGACACCTTGAGTGGGAGACTGTCCAGGTTGTACACAGCTGCTCTGGGTACACCCACTGAGAAACCTGAGCAGAGGCAGTAAGACACAATGAATTAAGCCTTACTGACAAGTGTTCAAGCCTGTGCTTTGCTCTTTTGGGCAGGGCATCTACCATTCAGTCTGCGAAGCCAGGAGAATATTCACAGGAAGATCAGAGCTGGTCATGTGCCATCTGCCCTTTAGCTGAGAATTTTAGAGTGCTGCAAAAATAGTAGCTGAGAGAAAGGACAGACTTTTACAAACGGGTGCGCGCACGTGTGTGTGTATGTGTGTGTGTGTGTGTGTGTGTGTGTGTGTTTCTTATAGTTCTACCCACTATCTGCATGTGGGAAACCTCCCATTATGCTTTTTTGAAAAGTGATGTGTTGAAGATGTGGTTTTTGATGAACAGTGCCCTCTTAGTACTTCAAAGAAGACTCTGTCACTTCTGCCCTGAGTGACAGGTGAGGCTGCTCTGTGGTCCACTTCAACTGTGGTCTGTGAGGAGCTGATAGGAATCAGATAAGGGGAGATACAGAGACAGTCTGGGTGGACTTGAGGCTTTTGATCAGGGGCAGCTCCTGGCAACTGATCTTTAGTCATCTTAGAAGTAAACAGTACTGTGGCCAGGGCTGCTTAATTCTCTCAATACATAACCTATTAACATGAAGATATTGAAACAGTCTTTTATAGCCATCGAAACTAAACTGGGTATGTGTGTCGTAAATGTTCTGGAAGAGGGGGATATATTCTAAAATAACCTTGAAGAATTAGGGAAAAAATGAACCACGGATCGTCGAGGTACCAGAAGAGACAATTTCATATTTATAGACTTATTTTGCATTGGTTGGCCTTATTTCTAACGCTTGAATAATGTTCATAATGCTGGATCCTCTTAATGTTTTCCCAAACACTGCAATGTTCTTTTCATTTTCTGGAAGTGATCTTAAATAAACCTGCCACACAATTTATATGACAGAATGTGGTTTTCTGAGTTGACTGTGAATATCCTCTCAGGTTTTGTTTCCTCCAAGTATCTGTGGTGAAAAGGTAGGATATTAAATTCCAAAGTCGTGCCAAAACCATGTGACTGAAACAGCGTACCAGGAAGACAGAAGCTAAAAGAAAATGAACACAAAACACAAGTGTCTTTTTTAATTACTGGATTCACCAGATTTGACATCACTCTGTCACAAGGCTCTAAAGATTTCTAAGTGGCGACCCCAGTCACAAGTCCTGATTAGGAGAGAATGTGACAGTTCTGCCCTCTTCTATGGCTAAGGTGAATGCAGACGCATTATAAACTCTCTGAGTAAAGAGGTCAACATCTTTCCAACCTCCAGTGCCTGAGCCCTGGTGGCCCCAGGCTCACAGTCTCTGGTTAAGTTTCTGATACGTGGTACTTGAGACCTCAGCCTGATACAATGTAACTGGAAGCCTCTTTGATGCATAGTACTAGAGACCTCAGCCTGATACAATGTAACTAGAAGCCTCTTTGATGCATGGTACTAGAGACCTCAGCCTGATACAATGTAACTGGAAGCCTCTTTGATGCATGGTACTAGAGACCTCAGCCTGATACAATGTAGCTGAACCCTTTTTCATTAGTTGATTATTTTTAACATCAGATGATGAATCTGGTAGTGTAAACAGAAGGCCTTCCACGTGCTAATCCTCTTCTAGAAGGATTGTTTTGTTGAGTAACCATCACACACACACATTTGTGCTTGAATTTAAATCTGGTTTTTAAAGTGCATGCTGGGAGTTCTCTCAGTGTCCTTTCTGTGAGCTTCTTGTTCCAGGGTGCCCTAGGCTGCAAAACTCTGTTCTGTTCATTATTTCAGTACTACTTTGGATTCTATTATTGTTGTTAAAGGAATAATTTTCCCTTTCAGATTACTGTTTGTTTAATTAACATGTGAAAAGTCTATGAGCTGGAATTTTATGTATGAAACCGGTCCTTGGTTTCAAGTAGACCCCTTACAAAATTCTACTGCAGTAGGCTACAAAATATAAGTGCAGATTGATCGGTGTTTCTGTGAAACACTGCCACCATGCCTGAGCCCCGTGACTTTATTGTGACCTCCAGTCCTAGGCAGATTGATTCAGATTACACGAGAATGTTACAAGGGACAATAAACTTTATTGGTGAAGAAGCATGATGGCGTTTCTGCCCTCTAATTTACCAGGCTATCACAATTGCAGGAAGAAATTATAAAGCCCTGACAGCCCTTCTCCTCAGCACAGCGCCTGAGTTATTACCCAGCCCTGTGTGTTCTCCTCAGAGCTTGCAAATTGATTTTTGGATGATTTGTTCCCGTTTTTCCAGGTAAGGAAAATAAGCTTACGCCCGGTGTTCCAGGGTCATTGTTCCTCCCATTTTAAAATATAGATACATTTGCCCTTTTGATGTCCTCTGAAACCTCCTTGGTGTCCTCTAGGAGTTCTTAAAAATGATATCTGGTGGTCTGGTAAATATTTCATCCATGTCCTTAAAGTGTAGCATATGAAGTTACTTCCATAAATTCGAATGCACTTATTTACTTGTTAAAAGTATGCTTTTTTCCCCCTAGTCAAAGGTAGCAAGCTGAATGAACAGGGTAAAGACAGCCATTTAATGGTAGTTTATCCAGTTTGAAGAGAACATACATTCTCTATTGTAAAACTCTAAGATGTCATTCCTGCTATTTTTGTATAAGCAAAATGTTGTACCATGTTGTAGTAGGATGACGACTTTGTGTCCTCACCCGGTGACAACAATTGCAAAAGGTTTACTAGCTCTTGTTACTCTCATCAAAACTTGATCTTGATTACAGATCCTGGGCACTGGGAAGGCCCAGGCCCCAGGCAAACACTGTCTCCATGTATAAGAAGCAAAGGTTGCATGTAATGCAGAAGGGGTTATGAGAACAGACACCATGTTAGGGGTGGGGGGAAGCAGGCTACAGTCCAGGAAATTTGGGGACCTCTGGATGAGTGATGGCCTAGTGTGGGAAGTCACCACTGGCCAGGGTGGCTCAGGTCACTCTGTTTCCAAGAGCTGCAGGATTTTCGGAACTTGGTTGGGATATTCAGAAATCAGGTTTGTGTCTGTCCTCACATTGGGCAAAGCATTGTGACTCTACTCATGGCAGCTCACACAGTCAGTTCAGGACTCAGTTTAGATTTTCTATTGAGAGCAACCTAATGAAGGACTTGGGCCTTCAGAGACCCTGATATGTTCACAAAATTTTAAGAAGCTTCATAACAGTACGCTACAAGCCTGAAGACCCAGAGCCCCAAGACACAGTTCCATTTAACTGTGTTTTCTGGAACCTATTCCTGAAAGATGTCGAACCAGTCATTTGGCAAGCCCTGTTTATGGGTTAATTTGCTTATAAAATATTTAGGGAAAGAATCTCTGTTTCCTGAAGCATATAGACATTACCATACATAAATCTGGCTGCTTGGAGCAGATGCTGTCGCAAGAGTCTTCCTAACTGCATGTCTGGGAGACACAGTATGCACACTTTCTAGGTTTTCAAACCATCTGGAGTCTGAGGGAAGGAAAAGTACTGAATTACCCTGAGTGAAGTTCTAAAGCCCTTTCCTGAGGCCAGCCTTTTTCTCCTCACCCCCTCCTGCCAGCAGAAGCAGATTGCAGGTGCAGACACAGCAAATGCCTCTTCTCCAATGTCGCTGTTGCCTATGAGTTCACTATCCATACTCCATTCTATTCAGATCCAAATTGGCCACATGCAGTTAGAGCAGATCTGCACAGGTGCTTTCTGCTCAGCCACAGATCAGCTACCCATTCAACATAGTTGGGTCACTGCTCTGTCTAGGACAGTTGAGAAAGTTATGATCCAGAGGGCCCACAGGCTTCTCCTTTCATCTGTTACCTGGCTCCATATTTCTTCTCTTCTGAGGAAATGGAAGTCTTGTGGTTACATCACCCATTTGGCTTCCTTTGGCTCCATGTGAGACATGTGGATTGACTTCCATTCCTATTTTAAATCTAAACACCATTGGTTATAGTACCAGTACATGCATCCTCTCAACCCCCAACCCTTATGTTCAGGATTACAACCTAGTGCTACCTTTATTGAGGATATAATCATAGCTGTCAGAGGAAGGCCTGTAGGCATCAGTTTTGTGTTACAATGGGAATTTCATATTCAAGTAAAGAAACAAAAGGATAACGACAAAGGTAAACTGAGAGAGCTGGGAGGAGGAAGACAGAGAGGGGGACATAGAGAAAGGAAGAGAAAGGGCGGGAGACATGATTTGCCTTTTATCCAGTTGCATTGAAAAGCAGTGGGCATCTGACATGCCTGAACTGAGGGTGACCTTCCAAGTAGCAGCAAGCATGTTTTGTTCAACCACTTAATGATCCCCAAATACTTCTACCAAGGTGTCCGAGGCACTTTTTCTCGTTCATAGAAATCTCATGTCAACCTTTGCTCCCCAGTGGTTTAAATCACATTCTTAAGGGATTAAACTGTTATGACAAAAGAAGAATGTTTAGATATTGTGCTTTGCAGCTCAAAATTTGTCAGATTAGAAACTGTGTGTTTTATAATCTTTGGATCAAAGACGCTCTCCATCAAAGCTTTGTGTGTCTACTACAATATTTTCCAACCTCTCTTGAACCTCAATTGTTTTGGATTATCTCACGTTGGGTTCACTGAGTCTGCCTGGATTAACTCGAAGAGAAAAGCTTTCTTCCAGGTATTTCAAACACTTCACATGCACAGGACTCGGGTACTAAGCCCCAGGAATTAGTTTGCAGACCTGCATAGCTGCCTTGACAGTCTTTTTAACTCTAGTTTTATACGAGATGCTTTCTGAGATTACAGTGACAGATACAACCCTATAGGGAAACCATTTATCTTCCATTAAGAACACTGCTTACTTTCCCTAACTGGCTGGCCGGCAGCTCTGTAAAGGGGCCTTTTTATAGAGTTTTTACATCCCAATGGATTAAGTATCTTTACCTTGTTGGAAAAAAAGAACAGTTCAATTTCCTCAGAAGAATGGTTCATCAGGGTACAGCCGTTTGTCTCCAGCCATCTCTAAATCCAGCAATCATGTTTCCCAAGGAAGCACAAAGCAGAGATCACTCAAAGTTGAAATTGCCAATGAATTTAGAATCCGCTCCCCAAATTCCCTCATTATTTTACAGGCCCCGAACCCAGTGAGGAGAACAGGAAAGCCAAGTGGGTGGAATTGGTGATAAATATCTGTATGCAAAGGAAAAAGAGCCAATGTAATCTTTCTTTCAGCGGAAGACAGATTAAGACTCATAACTGTTGTAGAAGAAAGATTTTTAAGGAAAACTCACTTTAACATTCAATGCCTAAAATCCCATTATTTTGATATAATCAAGGGCATGGCGTAGAAAATATGATTTGGTGGTATTTATTTCTATACCCACTGCCTTTCATTCTCATAAGTAATTACATAATACTCAGTGTTAATAGGTGAGCGACTGCTCATTATATTCCAGGAAAGCAGGAATTACAAATCTGAACGCAGTTTCCCCTGAGTTCAGTCCTCCGAACTGTGACATGCAAATGTGTTTCTCAAAGCATCAGTGAGGAGGTGTTAAAAGGGTGCTGTCCGCCCATGCCTTTTGTTATGCATAGAATCATATCTCTCATGGGAAGCTCACAGAAGGTCTGTCTGTCTGTCTGTCTTTTTTGAATCAGAATGGTTGTAATTCATTTTAAGCAACTGCTTTGCTTATAACCCAGGAGCCCCATGCCTCCTTCCTGGTCAGTTCTTCCCATCTCTTGCCTGAGCATTTCAAGTTAGGCTTGTGCTAAAATTCTAGCAGGTAGAAGAATGTGTGGTATAGGCTCAGTCACCTAACCTCAACTTCAGTCCAGACTGGAGTTTTGCCTTTCAGCTTCTCACATTCTGTTTATTTCCTGTCCTTATTTGAGGTTCTGAAGGAGTGTTCTTTCAGTCACCTATCCTGTATTAATAGAATATATACTACTGTGTGCACCTATTAAAATGAGCATGCAGTTGGGAACAAAGAAAAAGATGGGGGTGGGGGGGCGGAGACTATTTGTGAATTATCAAGTGCAGTAAAGGTAAAAATGGAAAATGCCAAAGCAAGGGCTGGAGAGATGGCTCAGTGGTTATAGCAAGGGCTGGAGGGCTGGCTCCGTGGTTATAGCAAGGGCTAGAAGGATGGCTCAGTGGTTATAGCAAGGTCTTATGGGATGTCTCAGTGGTTAAAGCAAGGGCAGGAAGGATGGTTCAGTAGTCAAAGCAAGGGCTGAAGGAATGTCTCAGTGGTTAAAGTAAGGGCTGGAGGGATGGGTCAGTGGTTAAAGCAAGGTGTGGAGGAACATTTTGGAGGGTAAGAGTGTTTGGTGCTCTTTCAGGGGATCTGAGTTTGGTCTCCACCACTCATGTCTAACAGTTACGTAACTGAAGCTCTAGGGAATCCAATGCCATCTTTTGGCCTCTGTGGGCACATGCACGCACATGTGCACACACACAAACAGGCACATACACATACCAATAAAGGCAAAAAATAAATCTTTGAAAAAATAAGAATGCAAGACTGTGGTGGATACTCACAGGCACACAGCAGGAAGCTGTCCTGTAGAATGGATATAGTTCACTCCTTACTTTAGCTGGAGCAGCTGGACATGAACTTTAGGCTTGTCCAGAAGCGTAAAAGGCTTGAAAACCTTATCAGCCAGTTGGGCATGAAGAAGCCACATTACATAAATGTCTGTACTATGATTACAAGAGGATTCATGATATCAGACAATCTCATTGACCATGAAATCCAGTGTTCTACTGAGAAAGACTGGAGATTTGGGGGCAGAATTGGATCAGTGCAACACACAGTTATACACATAAAGATGCACTAATCAGGGAGAAGCGCCTTATACATGCCAGAGAAAGAACTTCTGGGATGGCTGAGGGAAAAAGAACCAGGGTGTCCTGTGTGAGACGTTGGAATGATAATTAGAGGTCAGGGAGAATATGAGAACCTCACGGGACACCTGCTGTGTCTGAATGACATTGCCAAGCTTAGCACACCTGGACTGTCTCTATGATGGAAACCATTGAAAAGTGAAGCTGATTCACTTTGAGAATTAAGAGACATAATATGGGGTGTTTCTAAAATTACAGACCCTGGAAAGGACCTACTTGCTAATTTGAAAATTAACGCCCATAGCAACTACAGTTTATCAAGAATTTCTCTGTCCTGTGGTCTCCATTTCATAGTCACTGCCTCTCATGTAATCATTAAGCCGGCCCTGAGAATTAGCTAAGAGTATTTTATTTATAGAAGAGGAAACAGATATCTAGTTGCTGTGTTCCTCAGAGTTCCCAGGATAGACTGCAGAGGTAGGATGGATGCCTTATAGATACATATGCTACAAGGTACCAGCTCATGTGACTGTGTAGACTGTTGGCAAGCTGGAGCCCCAGAGAAGATTGTGTTACAGTGTGAAGACGCCGGAGCCAAGAACTGCAGGTTGCAGCTTCTTGTCTGGGTCCAAGGGCCTAAGGATCAGAAGCATCAAAATCCAGAGAATATGGATACATTGCTTCATGTGGTCAGACAGAGAAGTTTGACTTTCTCAGTATGTGCTGGTTCTACATCAAGACCCGTGTGGACTGGATGCTGCCAGGGTGTGAAGGCAGAACCCCTGCCCTGCTATGCTGGGTAGCTCATGACCTCCCAGATGATGGTTTGTCTCCCTTTTATTTTGCTACGTAAGAGTAGCTAATCACCACACATTTCAAAAGTATTAGATGTCTCTTCATAAAAAGTGATAGGCAAAGGACGTGACGGATACGCTAATTAGTGTGATTTAATCATTCCATGTAGTTTTTTTATTAGTTGCTTTTCTTGTGGCTATGACTGTATATCTGGAAAATGCTACATAGTGGTGATGGGGGCGGGGCTTCTGTCCATATGGTGGAAGCTTGCAACTCAGCTTGCTCACAGCTCAGTACTCCAGGTGGCAGAAGGACCAGGTTGGAACCACTAGACAACTGAGGGAACATCCCTTATATCCCTAGCTTCTCCCACCTCCAGTTTACCCCTCACAGCCTCCCTGAAACAGAACCACCATCAAGTGTAAGACTTGCATCCAGACTGACCTGTGTGTTAAGCCCATCTCTTCATCCTCATAATGGTGTATTCATGAGTGACTGACAGTAGTGAATAATCCACACCTTTCTGAATCTTTTTCTAAAAGAATGAAACTTAATTAAATGTGCTTGCTCTACATAGTTCTCAGAAATTATGCAACAGGTGATACCTGATAGTTGAATTCTTTCCTGAGGTATATTCTTAGTATTTAGTCTATCAAGTACTATGTGTCAGTTTATTCATTTTGGTGCCATTTTCCAATTAAATTTACTTTAACTGGGTGTCTTAGTTAAGATTTTACTGCTGTGAACAGACACCATGACCAAGGCAACTCTTATAAAGGACAACATTTAATTGGGGCTGGCTTACAGGTTCAGAGGTTTAGTCCATGATGGGAGCACGGCAGCATCATGGTAGGCATGGTGCAGGAGGAGCTGAGAGTTCTACATCTTCATCTAAAGGCTGCTAGCAGAATACTGACTTCCAGGCAGCTAGGGTGAGGGTCTTAAAGCCCACACTCACAGTAGCACACCTACACCAACCAGACCACACCTTCTACTAGTGCCACTCGCTGGGCCAAGCATATATAAACCATCACACTGGGATAAGAGAAAGTACAATTGTAAGTATCACTTAGGCAACATGGGTTTTCAGTTCATTCCTGTCTTTGGGATTCTCAGACGAGAGTGAACATACGTGCCTCCTTAAATATTGATCAGTTCTTTATGGTAGGACGTTTTCTACATCCTCACCCCTTGCTTTAACGAGAGCAAAGAACCGCACAGCCAATAACACAGCAGAAACTCTTAGGCCCACTAATGTAACATAGACCCCTCTCATCATCCTTCCCTGTCCTTCCCTTCCTGCCCTCTCTCAAGCATGTGATAATCACCCTCCCATTCACAAAATTCCATGTACCTGTCTCTGTGTCTGGCTCACTTCACTTGACATCAAGATGTCTAGTTTCATTCACATATTCATAAATAACAGGGCTTCATTATCTTGTATTGTTCAATGGTACTCAGTTATGTGTGTATCTCCTTTCCTGTATCCATTTGCCACTTGGAGAACATTTAGACATGCCTAGCATCATCCTAGCATTAAAAGACTATCCCACGTATCTACAACTGGCCCATTTATTATACCAGTGAGGTACATTCAAGTTATTTTTTAATCTTTGGTTATTATAAATAATTCTAGTATATTTGTCCAAGTTTTGACATTTAAGAAAATTCTTCTGAATATAAACTAAGGGTTTTAAATGGTAGGGTTAGCTTAATGAACTGTAAAATTGTTTAAAATTGGGTATCTTCAGAAGTGGTTGTTAGATGGTGAGTGTCTTGGCTACCTTTT
This sequence comes from Arvicanthis niloticus, assembly GCF_011762505.2. Classification (NCBI taxonomy): domain Eukaryota; kingdom Metazoa; phylum Chordata; class Mammalia; order Rodentia; family Muridae; genus Arvicanthis; species Arvicanthis niloticus. Next base: position 3,879,856 of record NC_047673.1, read on the forward strand.
TGTTGCTGTGTGTATCTTCTTTGTAAAATGTGTGATGTTTTCCTGCTTTCAATGGGATTACTTATATTTTCCTTTTTTTGTGAGGCATGTGTTTCATATTCCAATATATGTAGTATATATGTTTATAAGTAAACATGTGCCCTAAATTTTATCTGTTATATGACTGGCACATTCTCTCCCACCCTTCCTAATGTATCTTCACTGTGTAGGCTTGCTCTTTTGTTGGCAAGGGTTTTAATGTGATGTCATCCTGTTTGTCTACTTTTGCTTCTCTTGTCTCCACTTGTGATGCCCCCTAAGGCAGGAAACATTTTATATCTGATTTCTTCTAGGGTTTCATAGTTTTAGGTCTTACATTTGGGGCTTTGAATGAATATTTTCATACTGTGCAAGAGAAGAGTCTGTCTTCCTTCTATTATACGTACATATCTAGATATCCCAACACCACCTGCTGAAGATATCCTTTCCAAATTGCTCAGTCTTGATGTCCTTATCAAAGGCCATCTGACCACCTACATTTGGATCTATTCACCCATTTGTCTATTTTTATGTTACAGCCATATAATTTTGATTGCTATAGCTTTGTCATGTTTTTGGAATAAGAAAAATTGAGGCTGAGGCTGTCTTTCCTCCCCACTTTTGCTATAGACTCTTTTGATTATTTGGGTTGTTTTGTGTTTCCATGTGTTTAAAGTTTTTTGTTTTTTGTTTTTTTTTTTTTCTTTTCTATTTCTCTAACGTCACTTTTCAGAGAAGATATAAAGCCTTGGATAGTTGGTTTTTTTTTTTTTTTTTTTTTTTTTTTTTTTTTTTTTTTTTTTGTAATGTCAGTGTCCTCCCAAGGAACTTTGATGTTGTCCTTGTCCCCTCACACCCCAGGAGCTTTGATAGCCATTTTCTGTAATTTCTAAGCTGTCTGTCTTTGCTGGCACCACACAAAGATTCTAGCCAAAAGAGTTATAGGGGTTCTTTTTGCTTGTTGTTGTTTGTACCATATTGTTTGCACAGTGGCCTGGCTCCATAGTCTGATCCAATTTGGGGTCCTTATCAGGGAAGCCATTTTGAACATCTTTCAGGTTTGCTGCTCCTTCTCTTACCTTTGCCTTCTGTGGTTACCTCTGGTGACCTCTTTGTTCCTTCAGAGATAAGTCGTCATCTTCTAATTATCTCCCCTCAAAAATCACCATTTCCCCTGTCAGTGTTCTTAGCCATTACATGCTTTCTGCTCCACTCTGTTTCCAATAAAGTCAGTGCTGTTAGGAGCCAGCACGGAAGGACCCTGCCTAAAGTAGCATGTAAGGAGTTATAAGAAATAACTTCTATGCTAATATAGAAAGGGATTAACTCCCAGATACATCTTAGCATTTCATTATTAGATTTTCTAGTGCTCCACATAGATCATTAAATGCAAATTGCACATATTATTGATCCCAAAGTTGTCTTTATAATACAGTGCACATTGATGTTAAACTACTTGGTGGTTTTTTTTTTTTTTTTGTGATGATGATTAAGTAAAACGCTCAACCACATTTTATAGTAAATAGTAGCCACACCACACATCCTTAAGTGAGAAATCTAGCAGGTGGTATCACAGAATTTCAACATGCCTTATGAAATCCCAGGCTGCTATGGTTCTTGTTTCCTCTTGACTGACACTGGATGCCTCAGGAAACAATATCTATTACTCATTGACTACTTCATAGTGAGATCTTGTACGATTATAAACTGATGGAAAATTCCTGTGAAAGTGTCCCCATATGCACAGGCTAAAGATATGCTATAATAATTTAAGTGGTGAGAAATTTAGGAGTGGTCCTGGCACTGTTTCTAACCTGCATCTGTGTCAGGTCATCTTTCTCTATACATATAAAGGACTTCATGAAAAGAGTTCTTATGGCCAAATTTAAGAAATAACTGATTCTTACGTTAATATATTTGTTAAATTTGATATCAATTGCAGTATATCATCATCATGTTCATATTCAAGCATTCCCAAATAATATTGGTCTCATGGTTTCTATAGCTTATAGACTCCATTGCTGTCTGAGGCACTGTCTAGATAAGTGTGCACTATGAGTGCATGTGTGCATGTGTGTGTTCACATGTATGTACACATGAACACCACTTCTCTCTGCTTTCCCTTTTCCTTCCTAGGCAGTGGTGGGTATGTTCATTGCCTTCAGAAAATCCCAGGAAGGTAAACCTACAGGGCTCTTCTCCTGGTTCACTATTGTTGATGCCTACTCAGCTCTCATTTCTGAGGCTATCCCAGAGCTATGAGATAATAGAGATTAGCTTCATCAATGCAGAGAGGCAAAGCATAGTTAACTGCTCTGCAGCCCATGAAAAGCTCCAAGCCCTGAGGACTAACGCATGCTTGTGATAAATTACAAAGGGCGGTGACCTTTGTTGAGTTGAAGCTGAAATGCCAACAAAATTCAGTCAGTGGCCCTCAGGTACAGAAAGGCCTTCAATGCCATTCTTGGATTTTGGTCTTTGATTTTTAAGTTTGAATGAAGACAGACTTCCTCTAGGGGTGGATGATGTCATCTTGGCTCCATCAATTTCAGATGACACTAATATAGAGCAAGATGGATAGCAGATCAGAGTGGCAGAAGACCAAAGGACAAGGAGTTAGCCATTGTATATCTAGATATCTAGAGCTGACAGTTGTGATCTAAGTGCTTAAGCAGTGCTGGCTGAAACAGAGTCCAATTCTCTACTAAACTCTCAGGAGTCAGGAGAACTGAGAGATGCCTCTTCAGGTTTCTATATGGACAAAGGAACCGAGGAGACACTGAGCTTCTTACATACCCACAACAATTACTCAGATCCCAGAATCCCATGCTTCAGTTTGTGCTGTCACCATCAAGGTAGCCATCTAACATGGAGCTTGATGAGCCTCCAGAACATCTGCAAGGATAAGGATAGATCTGTTCCTAATTTTAAAATATACCATTTGCATATCAGGAGATGATGGAAATAGATGAAATCAATTGTCAAAGTTATCTCTGTCTGTCTGTCTGTCTGTCTGTCTCCCACAGTACCCATAGCCTCCATGGGACATGGTTAGGTTGTATTCTCATATAGTATGTGGCCATCTAGGCATGGTATGATGGTTTGTGTATGCTCCGCCCAGAGAGTAGCACTATTAGAAGGTGTGGCCTTGGTGGAGTAGGTGTGTAACTGTGGGTGTGGGCTTTAAGACCATCATCCTAGCTGCCTGGAAGTCAGTATTCTGCTAGCAGCCTTCAGATGAACGGATAGAACTCTCAGCTCCTCCTGGACCATGCCTGCCCAGATGCTGCCATGCTCCCACCTTGATGATAATGGACTGAACCTCTGAACCTGTAAGCCAGTCCCAGTTAAATGTTTTTCTTTATAAGAGTTGCCTTGGTCATGGTGTCTGCTCATAGCAATAAAACCCTAACTAAGACACATGGTAACTTAAATATATAATTCCAGTACTTAGGAAGCTGACACAAGAGGATTGTTGTGAGTTTGAGGACATCCTTGGTTAAAAGTCTCAAAATAGCCAAACTCTGAAACAAACAAATATGCGTGGACAACAGCATCATTGTGTCTGTTACCAACCTTCATTTTCCCTTCATTCCATCATGTCCCGATTCTGAAGGATGAGTAGCAGTGTCAGTGGAAGAGAAGAACTCATCAGTCCTTCTGGAGAATGATCACTGTTCAGATGAACGTGACATTTTAAAGGAAGGAATTGGTGTCTTGTTGACTTTTCTTACTACGCAACAAGACAAAAGAAAACAGAAACACATTCTTATTATTTCTCCTTTCACTCTGAAGTTCCAAAGTCTGGGCTGTGCAAAATTATCTACCAAGTTCTCATATGTAAGCCTTAGAAAATTCTGTTAGGACATTACTAATATAAACTGACCTCAACTTGTCTTGGAGGGGAGTCTATGAGCACTGGCACCTGCTTTCTCTTAAAGAGATATGCCTCTGGAAAAATACATATTCTTTTGTTATCATAGGTCTACAGTAAGAGACTTTGGATTCCCATCTGCAGTTTGTGTTGCGATTCTAAGGTAATGATGTGAATGACCAGAGAGACACAGTTTTCCTCATCTGTAAGCCAGAGAGCACACAGTTCCCTACCCATCCTCCCACCCCCAGCAGCTACTTCTCTGGAATGCTGTTATGTCACCCTAAATAAAACTTTGAAGAAAAATAGCCCATTAAATGATGAACATAAATGTATACACCTACGTATACATTTATACATAACATATATAGCATTGACTTGTGAGGTAGGGAGATTTTTTTTTACAAGTGTTAAAAGTAATAATGCTTCTGAAATATTCTGCACACTTTAACATTCTAAACATGTAGAAGGTCTTGTTATCATTATATTTTTTGTCTTTTATTCTTTTGTTAGTATGTATTTATTATATATAATAGGTTTTATTATGATATTTGCATACATATATAGACTATACTTTGATAATTTTCACCTCCTATCTCCTGTCTTGTCCTTCTGTCTGCTGTTGTCCCTCTTTTGTCCTCCCGTCCTCTGATGTCCCTTCCTGGCCCACTAGTCTACATTCTACTGTCACGTCTTCAGTTTTGTTTTAATGACCCAACAACTGTCATGACAGTTGCTCATGATTTTTAAGGAGATTCCATGACTTCACCAATAATACAAATGTAAAGAGACAGCATTTTAGCACCAGGTGCTACAGATACGATCTGTGCAGTTTTAGTATTGACTGTACCTGGGAATTGTCAGAAACACAGAGTCTCATCCTGACCCTGGCTGAGCACAGGTATCTCACCCAGTCTCTGGTTAGTCATTTCTTCAGGAAGCATGAGTTTAACAGCTGCTAACCATTGCACAGGCAGAATCACAGCCAGGTGGGAAATGGCACAAGGTGTGCAATCAGATTCGCTCATGGACCCGATACTAGGCTTTTCACTGGATGAGCAGGCTCTAGTTAAGAACCCAGCTATACTGTGTAAGACACACTAATTCTTTAAGATAGGTGGTGGTCACCTTTAACCAGCAAAACTGGTCCAGTGTCAGAGCGCCCTCCTAGGCCACCGCTCCTCCAGACATAGTCCTCAGGAGTGATGAGATACGATTCCCTCTGTGTGGCTCCTGCTGTAGCTCACGCTGAGAGCTGGTGACCTCCAGTTAATTGTTCTTCCTTCCACACACGTGCCCGAAGTTCTCATTCTTGATTTTATCCTCTCTACATCCTCCATCTCTTAAAGGAGATTCATATTGACCCAGAGTTTCTGGAACTGTGGCCTCAGCCATACTCAGCAGGCCTGGGGTGCTGGAAACTGCTACGCCCCCAGCCCCCCCCCCCCCCCCCCCCCCCCCGCTGCTGTGCACGTGCACGTGCAAGTCTCTGAGGTTTCTTCTCTAAGCTGGTTCACTATGTTTTCCTCTACATTTCTTTGAGAGTCCTGGATGAAATGGTTTCATACCTTAATTTCAGCATTTCATGCCACATTTTCCGATGTGACTGACATTTGATCTTTTGCCTTGACCTTCACATTCAGACTATTCTCCCTTGAACAAAAATAAAATAATTTGCTACCCAGAATGCACATAAAGGATGTAGGGCAAGGGGATTCCGTCACGTGAGTATTTGTAGTCAAACTACCTCGGTAGCCTGTGCACGCTCGTTATAAAAATGAGGCCACAGAAACACGTATAAACTGTACCATCAAGGAATGCTCTGTGCTGCTTTAGGCCAATGTTCCAAAACAAATAATGGCAGTTCACACCAGCAGAACACTTGAGAGAAGAATCTTCTTCAGATACCAGGGCCAATCTCGGGACAACCCCAGTTCTTTGCTCACTGTTAGCATTTTTAGTTCCACATTTTTGGGAAAATGTTACAATATTTCATAAAATAAAGAGAGTCGCTTTGCTTTTCTGGGTCAGTGAAGCTTATATAGTCTTATAAGCTTATAAGTCTGTGAAGCTCTTACCATGGGCTCTTCAAGCAGGTGAAACCTCATGGACTCAAAATGAGCTTTCCAGTGAAGACAAGGCTTGAGCCTTCTGAACCTCTCTCTGTTTAGGAAAACAAGTGTGTGTTCATAATTACAAATTCAGAGATAATTCTGTAAAGGGAACTAGCAGTCTACTTCATGTGTTACTGGGTATTTCATTTTTGAGTACCCCCCCCCCCCAAATTCCTAATAGCCATTGCTAAGTTTGTGATAAAATCAGGAAATTGTTTCTCAAAAAAGAGAGTTATTTCCTCATATAAATTAAAGTCAGTGCACATCTTAAGTGAAGTGTGTTCTTTTTCTTTCTTAGTTTTAATTCTGGCCTTTTATATTTAAAGGTGTAATTATCTATGTTTGGGTATGTGTGTGCAGGTGCTGGGAGTGTCAGAGCCACTGAATACTGTAGAGCTGATAGACTGCAGTGAGTTGCCTGATACAGGCACTGGAAACTGAGCTTTCCTTATTTTAATCTGAAGGGGAACGTTTAAGTATAGCACACACTTAGGAGCTTTTACACCAGTACTTTCCAGAACACCTTCTGGTGCGAATGTACTAGTTCTGGCTGCTGTCATTAAGATTCTGTGATTGACAGCTCTCGTTTGCACATCTGCTTCAAAGCCTCGCATATCATTCACGCTTTTAAAAGATTTATTTATTTATTTATCTGTGTTTGTGTCTGTGTATCTGTCACACACATGTGGGTACCCACGGAGCTCATAAGAGGGTGTTGGATCTTCTGGAGCTGGAGTTACAAATGGTCATGAGTCATCAGAAGTATGATGAGAACTGAATGAGTGTCTTCTGGAAGAACAGTTCTGACTCCTAACCATTGAGTTATCTCTACAGTCTTGAACATTTACATTGAAGACCAGGCAAGCTTTGCAGAATTTTGGCTAAAACTGGGTTTGCGGTGAAGAAATGAGGATGTCCTAGGAGGATTGACTGTGTTCTAATTTGTGTATGTAATCACTTGTCATGGATGTATAACACATCCTTTGGATGTTGTTCAGAGGTTTGTGTATTAGTTACTACATCAAATTATGAAGAGCATGATTGTTTACTTCAGTGTTTAGAGGATGCTTTTGTTACATTTGCCTTGCTCATTCTCCCGGTATCATGTCTGGTGTTTGCCTCTGTTATCACACAAACCCCTCTCTTAAGCCAGTAGACGTTGCTAGCCAGAGTGTTGACAGAGAGGCTCTATCTGGCAATTGTAAATGCTTGTTACATAGCACTGCATCACCACTGAGATGATTAGAATCTTAGTGTTGACAGATGTGATATATATTCAATATATATGTTTATGCCCACATATTATAAATACAGTTACACACATCTGTATTTATGTCTTTTTATGACTTTTAAAATTATAAATATTTGATGAAACATTTAATCAGACCCCTTTGAAAGCAGATATAATGTCATATCACAAGGGGTGACAATAAAAGCTCATATAAACAGTCAATTCCTTTTTTCAATTTGGAACCTAAGAGAGAAATTTCAAAAAAGGAGGAAGTCAGGGTCAGTAGCTTAGGAGCTCATGTACGCTGATTGCTTTGTTCAAGAAATGAGGAAAACCTGATTATTTGATCAAAGACTTTCAACAAAGCCAGAACTCAGAGCAAAGGACACAGACCATTGATCCTAGCTAGATGAGCATGTTCTGTGATACGTTGATTTAACACCAATCTGCTATTTTGAAATGCACAAAATTGTCATGGCGAGCCCCTCTCCCTCCATTACTGCGGTAGAGATAAGGAAGGACCTGGCAGCTCCTTCTGGGTGACCTAGACATCATGGGATGGTGACTCACTGATGGCTCGACCCCACATACACTCTTTGTTATACCATCTTCGTGGTTAGTGTCTTGGACCCAGATGTTTATGTCAAGGGCAACAGCATTTCACCTGGCAGCTTCAAAATGCTCCTTTCCTGCTGTTACCTCGGAGCCACTGCCAAAGTTGTTATGATAAGGAGGGCCCACTATCTGCAGCTCTGACCTTAAGCTCGCTGATATGATTAGATGGCTTTAGCTTGTAGTCAATAAATAATCTTGGTGCCGGGGAAACTGTCTCAGGGCAGACCTTGGATGAAGAGCTGGACAAAGTGGAATGTCAACACCTTCTTCTGCCTTGACTTCACCTTCTTGTCCTTGTTCCCAGACCCTCACTCTTTGATGAGGAAAGATACGCTATCTGGGTTCATAACTGCACGACAGATGACAGCAGCTGAGCTGTTTGAGTTTGCTTAATTTCTTCTCCTTCCCTTCAGTTCTCTTGTTGGTAACAATCTCTTTGTTAGTGAATCTAAAATGCTTATCAAAACTGGGAGACGAGGAGGATAGTGTTGAAACTCAAATTTATGATGGGAATCACTCCAGGATTTCTGAGTTAGTAGGTCTGCTTAGGACCGAGGAATATGTGTCTCTGACAATGTTAAGGTGGTATCAATTCTTTGTAGCCCTAGAGAGCCTTGTGAGGACCACTGGTGCTGAGGAGAGCTCTAACAACCACTGGTCCTGAGGAGAGTTATGAGTAACACTGATCTAGGCATTTGGCATTTGGCATTTCTGGGTTCTGTTGGAAACAACTTGATACCATAATTTAAAAGAATAAGTAGGACTTGTTTTTTAAAAACTGTGCTGGTGACAGGAGCCTGATACAGCTGTCTCCTTAGAGGTCTGCCAGAGTCTGACATACCCAGAGGCAGATGCTCACAGCTAACCATTGATCTGATCAAGGGTTCCCAATGGAGAAATTAGAGAGAAGACTGAAAGAGCTGAAAGGATTGGTGGCCCCATGAGGAGAGCAACATACCAACCAACCAGAGCTCCCCAGGGTCTAAACCACCAGCCTGGGAGCACATAAGGAGGGACACATGACTCCAGCTGTATATGTAGGGGAGGATGGCCTTGTCGGGCACAGGTGGGAGAGGAGATCTTTGGTCACATGAAGGCTGAACACTAAGTAGGGGGGAATTTGAGGGTGGGGAGGTGGGAGTGGGGAATAGGTGAGGGCACACTTCATAGAAGCAGGAGGAGGGGGGTGGAATAAGGGGTTCCTGTGTGGTGGGGGGAATGAGGTAAGGGGATAAAATCTGAAATGTAAATATAATATCCAATAAAAGAAGAAAAAAAAACTGTGCTGGGTTTTCTCCTCCCTTTCCACAAATGAATCACAGAATGCTATTGATGTGTTTGTGTTCATTACCACACTGCTCTGGAGTACCCAACAAGGTAAAAGTGTAATTTTAAGTAAAATCTTAAGATGAACATCAAATAGTTTTTAAATTGTATCTTGGTATAAATTTGCTGCTTGGTATTTTGAAACCAAACTGAATCAAAGAAAGTTAAACCCCTTTCAATTTGTTTTGTCTGATAAAAGCATAACATTTTTTTAATGAAGCAAATGCCACCATTTACGGCCATATGACTTCAGTCTTGTGCTGTTAAATTCTCTATGATCTTTGCAAACTGTAAGACAATATAGGCAATTTTTGAATTTAAATGATAATATAAATTTTAGACAATCACTCTGAATTAATTATAAAGTCTAATTTTATTCCTTAGATGTCTCTTTCAAATGGCTCTCCCTAGGTTTAAGCACATGCTACAGACAGAAACGAGCACGTTGGCTTAGCCTTCTTACAAAGCTTAGAACATTGGGAGACTTGGTGGATGAAAGAACCTGAAGACCCCCAGATGCACCTCTGTGGTAATCAGTCTCTGTGGGGTTTCGAGGAATCCACGGTGTCCGTTTCCTAACTGGTAGGGTGGGTTTCAAGAGAACCGCACTGCACATTTGGTAAATATTAGACTTCAGAAACGCAATGTTGAATTGGGACTCCTTGATCATAATCGAGTTGATGGATGACAATCTAAGTTACAAAGGTGTTGCCATGTGGACTTGAAATGATGATTGAGTAGGAGGTCCTGTTTCCTATTGATGTGTAACTTCTAATAATGCTGGTGGGAGATTCAGAAGTTTGCCTATATCAGGCCCACAGTTTCTAAAATGAATCACAATGCCCTTGCAGAGTGTTGTAACACACTCCCTGTGTAATCTCATTCATGAAAGAGAATGAGCTATTAGTAAAAAGCATATGTGTGTGTGAGTGTGTGTGTACATGCATGCACACATACAACATACATGTGTTCTGAAATAGTATTCCTTTAATTAAATTTATGTATAAATGTGAGATCACCCTTCTATTTATATCTGTAAAGGTATAGGGTCCTAGTATAGTTACATCCCTTTTGGGATAAATGTTAAGAGTCAAGCCTGGTTTCGACTAATTTAAAAACATCTCTGACTCTTTGTCCTAAAACCAACGAGTCTGACACCTTTTGTTTTCTCAGATTACAAATCCGAGCACCTCTCAGGTTCAGAATGTTTTCCACTGCAAGCAGTGGGAACAGAGAGAAATGCTGGTTTGATTCTTTGGTACTTATACTCGAGAAAAAATGCTTTGAGTTACTCCTTGTAAAATAAAGATGCTGCTAGCTTTCTAGGATTGCTTAGTAATCATACTCCATCCTGTAACTTATAAAAAAGGAAGGCCTTCAGCCTTTGGGGCTAGAGGCTACCTGGCCTTAGTCTGGAGCTTCCTTGTAGAAGAAGCTTTACCACTGGAATCTTTGGAAATGAGATGGCAGCTGTCCAGCTGTTCTTGTCATACCTGGGATACACATGTGTCCCTGTATCATTCAACCACATTTTTTTTTTTTTCTTAAAGAAAAGCTCTTGTTGCCAAGCTGTTCACTGAAGAGAATTTAAAGGAAGGCAGCCATGATATTCAGATGCCAGATTTGTCTTTTTCCTTTTTATTTCTCAGAACCCATGGTACTTGGATTCCCTGCCACATCCATCCATAGAATTTGATTGTGGACAAGCCACCACTGACTATTGCTGAGGCTATGGCCTGGTGGACCCTCTGTCCCCATCTCCCATCGTTAGACAGAGCGCTCTGCCTCATTGTTCTCTCTGCCGTTGATTCTGAGGGAGCTATTGCCTCCTAAACCCTCTCCAGCCTTCCATCCCCTCTTTTTTAGGCTCCTCTGCCAGTTTCTCTGTCTTCCAAACATCTAATTCTTGGGGTTCACACTCATCTCTTCAGCATGTAACACCTGGGTGATCCAGACCAACAACTTCACCTTCTAAAGGTGCCTCCCACATCCACTTCTCTAATCCAGACTTTTCTGGTTTTTATAAGCCAATCAGCTTCTGGAGAGTCTCATTTGACTGTCATACTGAAAATATCTGATGAGTCCTGCCTCTCAACCTGGCTGTCAGCTCAGAACTCAAAGGGACTTTCCATTGTTCCACATACTCAAATCAAATTCCACAGTGTCATTCCTGAGAGGTCTTACCTCTTCTCCGTATGTGGCCATTTTGTTTAGCATGATCTATCAGTCTCTGACATATTATTCTGTGTTCTGCTTAGCATGACCTCTCAGTCTCCATCATGATATTCTGTGTTCTGTTTCCAGTTTTAGTATGTACGATCATCAGGATGCTGCACCATTCATTTTTATTTCAATGTGTTTTGACCTCCACTGAAATGAACTTGTACCAGATCAGAGCTTTATCTCTTCTGGTCATTTCTGTACTCTAAGTTTCTAATGAGTAGCTGCAAAGTGTTTATTAAATGAATAGATGAAAGGACAATAAATCATAATACAGAGAGACTTATTAGCTTGAAGTAAAATTCAAATGTTAGTTAGATAAACACCAGAGAAATAGCATAGTGGTCGCTTACCATCCCGGGCATCATCTCAGATGCTGGTGTTAGAGAGACAAGCAAGCCATGAAAGATGAGAGAGACACAGGAAGCCACTGTCACTGTCAGGGAACAAAAGACTTCACGGTGACTTGTAAATATGTTCCCCAAAACACTAGCACCCGATTGTCTCTATTGAAATCAGAGAATCCTGTAGATTTCTCTGGCCTCTTTAGTCACTGTCTCTTTGTAGCTGATGTTTTTACAGAGGACATTAATATTGAAGCAGAGTGGTTTTACTGCCACTTCAAGGACATGTGGAATTAGAAGCAATTAGGAGAAACTGCTGAAACCACAGAAATATATTAGGTGTGTCATTTAGAGGCATGCTGGGGATGGAGCTATGATGAGTGTACTGTACAAGGGACATCACCACCCTGAATGAGGGGTTTGACCCCATCACAGGATTGCTGAGAAATGATTCCAAGACCTAACAAGGGAAGGCATTCTTCATGTTGGGGACTATGTCCACGGTGGTCATTTCTCACAGCATGTTCCCCATTTAAAATTCTGTATCGAATTGCTTATGAGAACTGCCGTAGCTTCCGAGGTTCTTATCACGTAGAAGCTTTTAGTGAGAAGCTCCTGAACTGAGCGAATGGTTCCTATGCTGGTACTTAATGAAGGAGAGGGATGAGAGGAACTTTCTTACAGAACAGCAAACAAGAGAAATCTCCCATGTGAGAGGACTGCTTCCCTGTTCCTCCAGGAATAGATCACAGTGGTTAGAATGTTTATATAAAACACGTGAGCATGCTTATGGCGAAGTAGATAACGGGATGTATTGCTCATTGGTAATCTGAATCAATAGCCACACAGTAGGCTTTGTAGAGACAGGCTGATATGCACAGTGTGAGCCAGTGCTCATAGCAACCCTGGGAGCCAGTGCAAGGGAGAGCATGAAGGTGGAGTCACTTGCCATGAGTGTGATGAAGAGATTTGCCTTAGCTGGTGCTGGGAACATTCCCAGAATCAAGGAGGCCATGTTTGGAAAGGAAGGCATTGCATGGCTCTGCTGCTCCACTGGTCCTCCGAGTTTCTCTGCATTTCTGTTGTACTTAAGTTCCCAGGATCTGTTTCCATGAAAACTTTCTTTCTGGCATCACCAATTCTATTGAAGAGCAGGGCAAAGGGTTCTTGGGGTTTGGAAGTACAGAATGAGAAATTGCTAGAGACCAAAGGAGGATGCAGGTGGGAGTTCTTTGGTCCTCACTTTGATCAGCATCATTGTCATCGGAGACTACCATACAATATGGTCCAGTCATCTGTGTGCATTTGACTGTTGTATGAGAGAGTCTCCTAGATCCAAGTGTCCCAGTGTGTGGAACCATTCTCAGTTCTGTGACTTTGATCGACTCTAAGATGGTAATACTGTCTAACGGTTGCATAAATTGACTAGCCATGATGCCTGTCAGGTGTAGCCTATCTCTGTATCTTCTTTACTATTCATCGAAGGCCATTTTGTCTTAAACAAGTTTTCCCTGAACAAGTCTCTTAACTATAAATCACCAGTCAAAAGGTTAAACACCAGGGGTTGCAGAGATGGCATGGTGATTAAGAACATTTGCCTCTCATTCAGAGGCCGCCTAGACTTCACTGGCAGCACCAACATCAGCTGCTCACAACTACTTCTCACTCCAGCCCCAGGGGATCTGATGTCTTTTTCTAGTCTCTATGGGCACCTGTGCCCTCAGTGCATGCATACACAATGACACACACACATACACACAATTAAAAGAGTAAAAATAAGTCTTATAAAAAACCATGCTAAGCATTGAAAGACTTGGCTCAGGAAGATTGTCAGTGATTTTATTTTAACTTCGTAAGGCAGATTCCCGCTTTTTATCCCGCTCTCCTCCTCCTCACCACCTCTTCCTGCCATATCGTACTGTGCAGTGCTTTGCACACAGATGCTGCCTGATCTGTGCCTTTATTGAGCATTTTAAACCATTTGTGGGGTCTGTTGTTGCTGTTATTGCTGCCAATAGAAGGAGAAATGGGGAGTCGTTTTACAGTAACTTGGTGTTATTGGAAAGTGCAGGGACAGTTTTTTTTTTTTTCTTGTTGAAATATTTCTAAATTAATGTGTGACGCTTTGCTGGATATCACTTTGAACACAGTGATAACTTCTGAGGGAAATAAATCACTGAGTCAGACGGTGTTTATTAGCCTGTGTGCTGTCATTTCCTAGAACACCCTACCCCTGCGATGGAATTGGCAGCCAGAGGATATAATAATACACAAGAAAGTGCTACATCCACAGGTCCTGAAGAGTTAAAGCCATGTGTGTTACATGAAAATGTCTGTTTGCTAATATCACCTAGCAGCCTCAGGAAACATAATTTCAAAAATATCCCTTGACTTTTCTCTATCTCGCTTTAATTAAGAGCCAACATTTGCTCATTTACTCCCTTCCCCTGAACAACTAACTCCTGGTATTTGCAAATCGCATGGCAGTTTCTTATCTGGTTGCTATTCTGCAATAATTACGCATATTGAACATTGCTGTCTCCTCAGTCATGGAAGTGTATTTCAAATATACCAGGTATTTTTTTTTTTTTAGCTTGAGACAAAAAATGGACCGTTCCAATGCCAAGATGCTGTTGCTGGTAAGTTGCAGACTCATGTAGCAGGTGGGAAGGATGCCCTGCTTCTTGATTCCCCAGAGGTTTTATAATGTCACCTCCTTTTGCTCTGATGCACCTGTTCAAGGCCCCCCATACACTTTAGGTTTTGTAAAGCTTGTTGTGTTTGGAAGCTCAAGGAGCATGTAACTCAGGGTGCAATTATTACGCACACAAGAGAGGCTAGCTTGGTGGCCCTGTGTGTTCTTGCCTGCTCACGCATTTGCAGCTGCCTCCCCAGCATCTCAGTTTGCCAGCCTGCCTTGGCAGCACCTCAGATCTGTCGCCATCTTCCAGTCAGCTATTCTTTCTGCCTTGTCTCTGTCATACAGGATTGCATGATCAACCACAGCACAAGGAACACACACTGTGAGGAATGAATTTGGATGAGTGTGGGTGCGTAGGTGAGAGTTCCAAGCAGTTCCTACGTGCAGTGATAAGAGGCTGATCCACATTCAAAGTCAGATGACATATTGACCTTAAAAGAAATGCATTCCTCAGTATCAAAAGCGTGGATCTCAGAGGTGTCTGACTGTGCTAACGGCAGAGGTGTCTGACCGTGTTAACGGGTGGGATGTCTCTGACACTTTCTCAGATCCTAGTGGGTCATGACACTGGGATCAGGCAATAGGTCATCACCCTTCCTGTGACATGAACCATTCAGATAAGACTTGTCCTAATAATGTTTTCTGTTTTGAAATATACTGTCACTTCTCTGGATTCAGCCAGATCTATAGCTCTTTGTTTTATTTTAAACTATTTCCATAGTCTTCAGAGCATTCTTTTGTCAGAAGCAAACTAGCTAAAGTGGATCTCACTGTCCAGAGCCTTTCCGATGGGCAAACAGGATGCCATTGATTTCTTGGCTGGGTCTACTCAGGCTCACGTTGGCTGCTGGCTGTACCCAGCAGCAAACACATTTACAAATCTCATGGCAAGTGTAGGGCTGGGATCCCTCCCTTCATTTCTACTCACAGCTTGCAGCCACGTGAGCTCTACTATCTTCTAACCTTTTTCAAATGTAACCTCCTATTTGCAATTGGACCTTATTTGAAGGCAGCCTGCTGTGTCATGAGGAGATGCCTCCTGGGGATACTTCTGCTGCTGGATAAAGCTGGGAGTGAAGATGACTTACTGGGCGACCAGCAACATTCCTATCCTTTTCCTTGCATAGCAGCTGGGAGGACTCGGCCCATTCTCCAAGCATGGGCTGCTGCTGGCCAGCTGGCAAGGATGCTGCCAAGCAAGAGAGCCAGATACTTAACAGCTGCATTAGTACTTATCTGTCTGTGGAGTGCACCATATGCCAAGCCCGGGGGTAGGAGGGGAGGAGGTCCTTTTAAAAAGACATTTTCAAAGCCACACAGAAAAAAAGCATTTTCCCATGCTGTACAAGGCTTCGATCCCGTGTCCCCAGGCTGGCAACCATGTGTCCCTTAAAGCTGACGCAATATGTTGACGGGATAGGTTGCTGGGTTGACTTCAGGACATCATTTCGTCAGGTAACTTATAAGGAAGCCTAATACTGTATCCATTAAAAACTCTTTTTTTTTTTTTTTTTTTTTTTTTTTTTTTTTTTTAAGAACCATGTAGTCTTTTAATTGAGAAGTGCTTCTCATGGAGTTTAAAAATCATTGTTTGTGTCTTAAATGTCCATATACTGTCACAGCCTGAACTTTGGACAGAGCCCTTCAAGTACCTTTGGGAAACTGTCTAGTTTTCTAAATGTAAGTAATTTTAGAAGTTAGTAATCCACAGTGAAGGAACACCCTATCCCAAAAAGATCTTCTGGTAGCATTCTTTCCTTTCCAAGGTCGCAGGAGATCGTGAGAATTGAACTTGTGTAGCAAGTTGACCAGATATCCCATTTTGTAAAGACATGCCCGTCCCTTTTTTTTTTTTTTAAATGAATGTGACTTCTAGGATGAAGTCTTTTCAGTCAGGCAGTCATGAGGTTATTTCCTCCTGGAAAGGAGAAGATACTTTCCCACCCTTATGAACATTCCCAAATACAATTGGCTAGTGGCCAGTGCTCATGAGAATGGGGACAGGCACACAGTGTTCACCCGGGGAGGGCAGAATCATTGTGGGACTCAGAACCCAGTCTTCGTGTGGTATGGGTAGAGGTTTTGATGACACTGCAGCTGCTGCCTGCCGCAGCCTTGGCAGCTGCACAGTTGCTTCATAACATGGTCTTTGCCACTGAAGTTCTGTTGGTCAGGGCACCAGTGTCTTCAGTGCACTTTTCTCCTTTATTTCTTACTTCAATTTCTGAGTTTCCCATAACAATCAATGAATGGGAGTGTTTCATATTTGCACCCCACATACACATATAGGTGTAGATGTAAACACATACATGTGTGTCTTCCAGATTAAGCATGAATTCACATCAATGTACCGACATGTTATTTATCTTAGGATGCTAGAATTATAGTCAATTTGTTTAGTCTTTATTTCCATGCATTCTCTAAAACGCTCCAACAGGTATGTTGAGAACATAGTCCAGATGACTGGTCCTCATCTCACAGAAGCAAAAACCACTGGTCTTAGTCACAATTTCCCAGGGTGAAGGATTGTCATAGGAATGTGTCAATGGTCAATATAGGCAGTGAAGCCCCAGATTAAGGAGATATCACCAACCACATGTCCAGAGAAGTGTGCACAAGGCCATAGTGCCAATCTCTTTCTTGGCTATGGTATTTTGGTCTGCTGAGGACTACATGCCATAGCAGTTAGGATTTGCAACTTTTTTTTCTGGTAGTTCTGGGGACTGGAAATCTGTGATCAAGGTAGGTTTCTAGAAGACGGTCACCTTGTCTCTGTGCTCTCAAATGATGGGAATGGGCACAGTGGGGAGAGAGGAAGGAGAGAGAGAACCATGTGGACTCACGCTGACATCTCATTTATTTCTGTCAGACAAAAACCCCGTATAATAATTGACTATGCACAATGTGAATTATTTCCTGAGTTCTCATCTACGTACGAGTTTGGGAAGGAACAAAATTAGCTGTGACAGACACATCCATGGCTCTACTTAGCAGCGTTTGTAGGTTCTGGCTCAATAAAAAGTTCAATATCTGGCTCGATAACAGGATTGCAGGATTGTGGGGCATCTTTCCTGGAAGCATCCCATGACAGGGCCGGTTTGCAAAGAGCAACATGACCAATTCGGAAATAGCATGGCTATCCCTTTGGAGCTTCCGGGAGTGGTATTGTCCTAGAAACAGTAAGAGGCCTCTCAACTCAGTATGTTATTTTCAATTCAGTGCAGATGATAGGAAAAAGGAGACTATATACAAATTAAAAGAAAAACAAATTCAAAACAGATGTCAGGAAATATGTTGTTCCCTAGAGGAGAAGAGTATAGATGAGAAGACTATTTACACAAGGCAATTTACAGAGTTAAGAAACTGGGGTCATCATTTAGAAATAGAGACTGGCTGCTGGGCTGGGAGAGAGGTAGGCAGGCACTGAATCTAGAGGGCGAAACACAACCTTCCACAGAGAAAAATGCAGCCAGTGTGAGTTGGTCCTATTTATTATACCACTTGCCCAGGGCCAAGGTCTCTCCTTGGGCGTTTGAAAGGTATACTGAAAGTGTGTTTACGAGACAGGAAATACAGGTTTTAGCAGGAAATAAATCTGTCCCTGCAGACACAGATGGCTGTGTATTTCATTAGTCCAGAGCCATTGTGGCCCTATCACCTTTGTTTCCACTTCAGCCTCCACCACACTGACTGAGTTTTCCAGACGAGAGTCTCACGGCTGATTTTCTGAATGACTCCAGGTCAAGTTTACAGACCAACATTTCCTGAGTGATTATCAGGGTACAGTCCTTCTGCAGCTCAGTGTTTAACACCGTCTCTTGTTTCAAGTGTGAGAGGAGTGTGGGTTCAAGTGGAGGGGAAGTTTAGGGACCAAAAGAATGTTCATTTATTTTAGAGAAGCTTGTTTAAGAAGACCAAACATTGTGAAATGCTCCAGACTTGGCTCCGTGGGTACCATGAAGTCATGCCTCAAAGGGACTCAAGAGATCAGGTTGCTTATTGATGATGTATGAAGAGTGAGTATATGATGTTAGAAATGGAAGGTTTTCGTGAACTCTATGTGCAACTGAAAACAATGTGATGTCAAAATACAAGATGATTAAAAACCAATAAAACACCTGCACCATGTAATTGCAGGTCCTATAAAACTCCACAGATAACATCATTTCACTCACAGGCTTCCTCTCAGTGTCTGCTACAAAGCCTGGCATTTAATGGGACTCTGTACCTTGCACTGAAGGAGAAAAGATTTTATAGGGCTTACTCTGTGTTCACATCACTTCTGCTGTGTTCTGTTTCCCATGCAGCATACTATTTGGTATTTCCACTGTCCTTAAACTACACTTCCTGAAAGTACCTTTAAAAAGTAATCCCCTGCTCCCACTGAAAAAGGATTTATTTTTCTCTTCTTCTGAGCTCTTATAATCTACTGGGTATAACCCATCATAGCCATTGTAATATCTCATGTGATAATCTGTCTTCCTCCCACAAAACAAGCTTGAGATGGGAGAGTGTTTCAGAGTGTAGATTATTCACGGATTCTGATATTCTACTGTAGGACAATGGAACTCTCTGAAATAGTGACTTGAGAAATTGTCTTTGGGAATATACAAAGAAGAGAGGCTGGGACAAGGTATAAGTAGTCTTGTGACAAAGTTCATCTGAGGAGTATGTCAACAGGAAGGAAACAGACCAATAAAGCAAGCTTTGCATAGTCTATTCTGGCAACCAAATGGGGTTTGAGTCCTGTGGGGACCCCCTGAGAAGCTGTGAAACAGTCATCTCAGATTTTTTTTTTCTCAGAAAGGAGAGGTTAGAGGAGTCTTACCCTTTCTCTGGCATGTTAGTAATGGTGGTTCACACTCTTTGGATGCCCCGGATGACAAGTTTACAAGACTTTGGGGAAAAAAAAAAACAAGTTGACAAAGGTGAGAGTGACACCAGACCACTTTGGATGAGAAGCCATCAGCAATTAGGCTCATCCCATCTCATCTGTTTTTGAGGGTTCAGGGAGGATGAGGTAAAATAGTATCTACCCAGTCTTTAGGAGTTGATTTTTAGTGAGTTGATGCTTTAGGAATAAACAAGAGGTATGGGAATTTCAAGATTAAATGAGTTCATTGGCTATGTCCAACAGGCATCACATGATGATTACAGAAAGATAGAACTCATGGATGTGGCTAGAAGCAATCTCAGAAGAGGGTCAGAACATCCAGCTATAAGACCAACTAAGCAGATTGCAGACGGGCATATACACACACATGGAAGATCAGGTGTCACTTGCTGCCTCAGGAGATGAAGTAGGCATACTTGTGTGTTTTCAGATACTCACAAACATCAATTTAGTTCCACATTCATCGCCCCAAAGCCTCAGGTACTTTATGTTAAGTTGTTAAACGTGAGAGTCTGTGTCATACTTGTCTGGTATATTTGCAAACTTACTGATCCAGTTGTGTCTTCTCTCAGATACCCCCATAGGTATATGGGGTAAGAAACACCAGATTTGGAAGATGCACACTGTGGTGATGAGAGAAGTAGTTCTCATTCTGGTACTTTCAGCTGGAGTCAGCAGCCACACAGAGGTGGCAAGCAAAACAGGCAACAAGTCAAAGCAAAGGCTCCTGCTGAGAAATACTGAAAAACATCCAAACAGTGGAAACCATGGAAGTTTCAGTTTCTCCTTGTGGTAGACTTTCACCAGAGATTGTATTTATAGATTATTATCCCCCACACTCCCAAATTCATGTATGACTTTGGAAACTTGGTATTTTACTTGGTAACAAATTAATCTGAGTTAGAATTTAAAGTTTGGGATTATATGAAAAAAAAAAGAGTGTGATATTTAAAAGAGAAAATTTCAAAGACTTGGAAAGTTGTCTAATTGGAGTTGTAATGCTGCCTTTAAAACACAAATGAGCCCTGCCTTTTCCATAAAAGACATTCAGAATGATATTATATATCAACATTTTCAGATTGAATCAGTATAAATAAAATAATGCATTTCTAATTAGGATATGTGGTGGTTTAAAAATGCTTGGCCCAGGAAGTAGCACTATTAGGAGGTGTGGCCTTGTTGGAGAGGGTGTGGCCTTGTTGAAGTAGGTGTGGCCTTGTTGGAGTGGGTGTGACCTTGTTGGAGAAAGTGTGGCATTGTGACCATGAGCTTTAAGACTGGGTGCCTGGAAGTCAGTCTTGTTGTGGCAAATCTCCTGCCCATAGGGAGTCCATAGAATAAAGACACAAGTCAATAAATATCAAATGAATGCTGCATGCCTAGATTGGGCAGATTTACCATTAAACTACACTATTCCCCGGCTATCAGAGCTCTTAACAACTTGCGGTTTCCTTGGTCAAGGTCTCCTTCGTCCTCTCTCCTTCCACCAACTGCCAACTCCTCTGCTCCAACGGCTCTCCTCCTCTTATCCCCTTTCCCTGCCTCTGGCTCCTCCCACTCCTCTTCCACTGCCCAATCACTGGCTGTAGCCTTTATTTAACAAATTTGATTGGACAGAAGGTTTACAAGATTCACTCCTCCTTCGCAGCCCCTCCCAGGAGTGGAGTTACCATGACAACAAGAGGCTAGGGCTATCCACCACACAGTCTTCTAGCTGCCTTCAGAACAAGAGGTGGGACTCTCAGCTCCTCCAGTTCCACATTTGCCTGGATGCTGCCATGTTCCTGCCTTGATAATGGACCAAACCTCTGAACCTGTAAACTAGGTCCAATAAATGTTGTCCCTTTATAAGAGTTGCCATGGTCATGAAGTCTGTTCACAGTAGTAAAACCCTAACTAAGACAGGCTGTATCTCAAATTCAATGCAATGGAGACCCATTAATGATGCAACATCTAGTTCCCCTGGGACCACAGGTAGAACAAACCTGAAAGCCTAGTAAAAAGTGAATAAGAAAACCCAATTTATGGATGTTCTAATTCAAGAAATAAGGAGGAGATCTTAGAAATTAGTCTTTTCTGGGAGGGGGTCTTCTCAAGGTAGCTGAATCAAGACAGTAATATTGATGGGGATTGCCAACCCTGTCTAATCACATTCTGAGCAGTGACCTTCTTGTGGGTAAAATTGATCTGTACAAATAATTATAGACTAGGTAACAGAGATTAAAGCTATTTAGAAAAGATAAATTCTGGGCTAGTAGAACAGAATGGTCAATAATTTATCAGGTTTAAAATGTACTCTGCATATCTTCAGGAGCTAAAAAGGATGAATATTTACCCTGTTCTTACGAGAACGAGATAGTGAGAGACCAGCTGGGTTTTGCAAAAGGGTTCTTAGTTGTTGGCATACATTTGAAATGTGTGGGCAACAAAGCCAACACACGGACTGTCCTGTCCCCCATAAGAGTCAAAGAGCCCCTTCTCCTATACTTTTTCAGCCCTGTTCTTAAATAGGACACAGAGAAAAAAAATTACCATCTGAAGTAATTTCATCTTCTCTAGATTGCAAAATTCATTCATTTTCAAGCTTAATTGCTCATATGAGACTGGGGACTTCTTATGACATATCTTAGTGGTCTTTGGGCATCTGCTGGAGGTTCTGTGTTATTTGAAAAGTCTTTACTATTCAGACAGAAATATCTTGTGTCTCATGTATCTGAAGGTAGTTTTATTTTTTACTGGGATGCACGAGTTCTCAGAGTTTAAAATTTCTTGAGCATTTCCCAATATGTAGTTTAGTATTCTTAAGATACAGTGTCAGGGCACTCCAGAAGTGAGCTGGATATTCAGAGTATTAAAGTCATCATATTATAAATTATGCAACTCCTAATGCAATGGGTAACAGATTTGCTGTGGTTTGGCAGTCATTTGTACTGCACTGTTAATTTATAAAAAGCTTAATCTACTTATGACCCCACAAGGTTCTCATATGCCTGCTCCACTGAGCCATGAATTTTCTACTGTCTCCTCACAGACATTTTGAAAATCAAAGACTCTCTTGTAACTTTGAATTTGTATAATTTTACTACTTATATACCAAGTCAACTGGCATGCCAGATTCCACCTATGCCCTGTGTCAGCTCCTCTCTCTGAACATCATGGTCTGGACCCGGAGAATGCGGCTGGCATGGAAACAGGATACTGTTCACTTTTTGATGTGCTTGCCTTTACAACAAGCACTTGACCTTCATGTATCTGCATCGATGACTTTGTCTTTAGGATGCATTGGGCACTGTCTGAAGATATGTTTGATTGTCACACTCTAGAAGTTGGAAACACTACTGGCATCTAGAGGACATTGTCCAGGGACAGAACAGAATATGCTGAAGTGGACAAGTTAGCCCACCTCAGAATTTACATGGCCTACAATAATAAGAGGTGCAAGGTTGGAGCCTCTTGTGTCAATCATTAGAATTATGATCTATAGTATTAATCAGTTATGCCTATGAACTCTCAGCATTTGGAGACAGGACAGATGATTGCTCTGAGTTAGAGACTAGCCATGCTTCATAGTCCCAGGTAAGACTGGACTACAAAGAATGCATCTAAAAAAAAAAAAAAAAAAACCAAATGTACAAAACAAAAGAAAATGAGGACCCAGTGTTGAGCAGTGTCTCCTGTAAGCTTCACTGTCTATAAAGGGTTGAGATTAGCACCTGTCACGACATTCTCATGCCATAGCAGTCGCTCCTGAGCCATGGGGTGGAGGTGGCTGCATTGGGAGGCATCTCAAGAGGGCATGAAGACATGTTGAACACTGCATTTCACACTGACACGTTAAAAAAAAGTGACAATTTCTTCTGAGAGTGTGGGTGTTAGAAGTTCCTGATGTTAGCCTCACAGTTCCAACCCACGGAATACAAGCGTGCAATCCCACATACGACTCTGGAGAGCTAGCTACAATGCGAACTTCGGGTGTTAGAACTTAATTATTCAAACTGATTCAGTCTATAACTCTTTATACAGGTAGCACTCATCAAAACTCTAGGGAGTATGACTTGTACATAAACTGTATTTGAATACACACACACACACACACACACACACACACACACACACAAAGTAGAATCTTAGAATTCAGACTATATATAGCTTGGTTTGAAGACTTCCTGTTTAGGTTGGCCTCAGAGAAATGATGCTTCCCAGGCAAACATTATTTTCTGCAGGGATAAGAGCATGCTAGAGGACTTTCAGAGAGACCCGAGGTAACATATGTCTTTCAAGTGACACCCACATGCATTGTTGCATTGCAGAGGTTTCCCCACGGCAATTCTGGTGATCGGAATAGGAAGTATGCATGGAGGACTGGGACCTTGGAAGAGACTCCCTCTGGGTCTCACTTAAGCGGCCACCCACGCAGTCTTATTCCTTGGACATCAACAGGAAGATCAGGAGTTCAGCCCTGTCATATTCTCAACAGAAGCTTCTGGGACCTCGAATGAAAGGTGCCAGCTACAGAGCTGGATCCAGAGCTCAGCAGAGAAACATGGGAAATGTAGTTTGGGGCCTTACCTGAGGAGTTAGGGGACAGCAAGAGAACGTCTTTTGGAAACATGGACACCAAGGAAATGAAACCACCAAGGGAGGCAGACAGAACTGGTGGACAGTCAGGAGGGTGTGCAAACTGGGGACAGAGCACAGGGTGTTTTAAGTTTCCACCATCTCTTAAGTTTCTTTACTTTCTTCTCCTGCATGGAATCCCACTCGAGGCCTTGGAAGGACTCAGAAATGTGGCTTAGATACTTTGTACTTTGTTAGAGATGATACACTGAATTGCTGAGCTACGGCCTCTGCCATACTGAGATCAGCCCTAGGTCTTTTTTTATTCTCTAGTGATGTGAAAGGGATGTGTATACTTTTATATGGAAGGAAAATGTTAATCACACTTCTGTTATGCCAAATATAGTAAATATATAAATGTAGTAAAAAAATCAAGATATAAATGGCAAATTCTTTTCTAATATTTTTAGGATATGAAAGTAAAACAGCTCCAGTATATTCTTTAAATACCAATGAACTAATAGTTAGTTTCATGGTGCGATGCTTATGTAGCTAACCATGTACCTGGTGTTGCAGTTTGAATATAGGACGTTCTCATAGGCTCATGTGTTTGAACACTTGGTCCCCTGTTGGATGCACTGTTTAAGAACACTGTGAGACACTTAGGAGATGGAGTCTCACTGGAAGAAGTATGTACTGGAGAGGGGACTTTGGGACTTTAGTCAGGTCACCCTTCCTGTTTATTCTCCGCTCACTCTTTTTTGATGCCGGGCCTTCTTCACCTGATGCCGTCTTCCTTACCATGATGAAGTGCATCTCCTTGACCCATAAGTCTGAATTAGTACTTCTGCCTTTAAATTTCTTCATGTCAGCTATTTGGCAACAACAACAATAACTAATACACCCAGCAACCACTACTGGGCATGTGCCCGCAGGATCTGAAACCAGAATGTTGAAGAGATATCATACCTTCTTCAGCAGGATTCACAATGGCTAAGATATAGGACCATCTAAGCATCTAGCTACAGATGGATGGACTGAAAAATTATATCTCAAGTTGTCTGGCATATCAGACTCCTCCTGTATATTGTGTAAGCCTCTGTCTGGGCATGGTGGCCTGCTCCCACAGGATGTGGTACACTAGGCCTGGTGCTGAAAATAAGAAGGCATCTATTCACTCCTTTCTGCCATTCAATGGAATATTACTAAAGTATAAAAAGGAATAAAATTCTGTTATTAGCAAGAACTGGAGGGCATTGTGTTCAGTAAGGTATACCAGTCTCAGAACACAAATACTGTATATTCTCACATATAAATGGAAGCTAAAACCTTGGTCTTCAGTAGAGAACAAAATAGTGGCTGCCACCCAGGATCTAGAGAGAGAATTTCTAGAAAGAAAGCAGCAAGTAGGTATGGGGCTGCAGCTGGGTATGAGGGGGTGTTCACGATAATCTTTCTAGATAGGAAAGTTACTGCTGATGACAACTAATTGAATCCTCAAAGGAAATTGGAAGAAAAAATATCTAAGATCCCAACACAGAAACGATTGCTGACAAAAGCCATGGATATGTCAATTATGCTGACCATTGTACAGTGTATCTGCTATGCATAGTTTCTGTATTGATTAAATATACATGTTTATATTAACAAGATTCATGAGACAGATAATAGTGGCCTTTTGGTGTTTCCCACAAGGGGTGGTCCTGGTTTCTGTTAATCTATCTTCAGCCTATTACATGTGAAACACTGGGATTCTAATTTATAAAATGAACTATCCACTCAGGACAGTGGCAGCATTTTGGAGTATAGGGATGTACACTGTGTTTGTTAGGATTTCAAGAGGGTGGCTGAAATTTAAAATCCTGTCAAATTGGAAATAAGAACATGCCATGTTCTCAGAAGGGTCATTTCCCAGTTTAATGCATGCCCTTAAATGATTATACTGGGTACAGATAACTCTCTTGTAAGATATTTTTGGTTAATCTGCTTATATAGGACAATTCCCGGTGACTTAAAAGTCCAAATTGCATGATTTTTTTGGGTAGAAACAATACTTACTCTTAGTAGCATTCAGAACATGAGGAAGGACTGTTTCATGGGGGTAGGTTGGTCACACTGATGGTCACTGGAGGAAACAGAGTTTCGGAAAAAAACCCAAAAAACAAAACACAAAAACAAAAACAAAAAAAAAACCTTCAAAAACCAAAAAAACCCAAAACAACAACAACTTTATTTTGCTTCTTGCCTTGCAGATCTTTCTTTCTTTCTTTTCTTTTTCTTTTTCTTTCTTTCTTTTTTTTCATCAAACAATTTGCAATTAACAGACTAAATGATGTTTCTGTTTTTGTTTTGACTGAGGTCAAATCATTAATGACAAATGGGCTTTAGGGAGTCCTCAGCCAAGTGTCTTGCGATGTGTGACTCTCTATGATTAATGGAGGAAAAGCCCCTATACAGAAGATTGAAAAGGAGTTAGTTATTTTCCCTGTGAAAAGAACCGGGATTTCAAGAGGGTGATGAAAATTTAAAATCCTGTCAAATTGGAAATGGGAACATGCCATGTTTCCAGGGGGGTGTCATTTCCCTTAAATGATTCTACTGGATACAAGAGAGCTCCAGGAAACACAGGCTGAAGCTCTATGGTTATACTCTGCACATGGACCATATTTTAACTATGTCTGTTGATTTTTCATAGGTCAGTTCTCCAATTCTCTGTTGCTAGAACTCACAGAAGCATTCTAGCTCTTGTCTAGGCCTTTGCCCTGAGATCATGATGGACCATGATTTGGGTGACAAATTTTATTATCTGGACACCCGAAGTTATCCTCTTACCCATTTACCTTCTATTGAAATCAAAAGGAAAAGGCAAGGTCTCTAAAAGGGTATCGCTGTTCAATTCTGCTCTTTCTGACATGGCCCTGGATCCACCAGCTATAGTGGTGGATCTCTCTGTCCTTACTCTCTAGGCAAGTTCTCAACCTCAGGGCTTTCGACTTTACTGTTCTCTCTAGTTTGAATGCTCCCCCAGGCATTCTTATGGCTGTATTCTACACTTCTTTTTGGAGAGAACAGGGCATCTCCTCTTAAGAGATAACCTAAAGGTGGGGCTTTTTTTTCTGAGTCTCTATTTAGAGTTTCAGATGCACATATGTGTGTATACACATGTACCGTGCATTGTTCATGTAATAGCATATATCTTCTGAATGTACATTCCACTAAATCAGAGAAATGAAAAGGGTTAGAATCTCTTGGACTAACAGTGCATGGACCAAACACACACACATGCAACAAGAAAGCATACCTAAGGTGACCGATCCCTAACATGCAAATATAAAACACACCCTCAAAGCTTTTCTGTGTCTGACTTCTGCACTCTGTGGTTGTCTTGGAGACACTACTTGAGGGCTTCTGCCTGTGTGCATTGCTCAGCCTTTTTTCTGTGTCTCTAACCAGCCAGGATGGTTTTCCCTACTTTCTGAACCCTGCTGATGCTTACTGTAAGCTGTTCTGATCTTGGACAATCGTCGTTCTGACTTATACATATGCTAATTTTCTTCAAAATAGGAACATATCTACATGCCACCTAGTGATATTATTATCAATATTTATTCAATGAGTATTTACTGACCCACCAAGAGAGACAGGAATAAAGAGACTCAAAGGAGTGACTGGCTCTATGGCTTTAGACTAGGATTTGTAATGTGGAATCTGGAAAGAATTTATCCTTGGGCATATTAGAAATATCCTCCAAACACACTGATGGATTAGGCAGCTGATAGCTTTTAATCACACACAGCTTGAGTGCTTTTTCATCTGATTGAACTTCTTTTGGAAGAGATTATCTATTGAAAACTTACATTATCAAAGTTAAGAGCCACATTTCAAAGATGAGATTTCTTCTCCCTGCCCCAATAATGACTCCTTCCTATCCAATTGAAAGTTAACTTTTCTTATTATCATTAACCATCTTCAGCTTAAGAGCATTACATATGAAGAAGGTTCCTAAACAGAGAAAAGCCATATGTCAGACCTGTGAAAAGAATAAAAAACATTTGCATAATGACTCAGGTGTTAGAAATATTATTTTTTTGTGAAATAGAACAATAAGGATGTACACAACCTATAGTCGGGCTGCTCTGAGGAACGGCAGAATGTCGGACAAGACTTTATCTGTCAGCAGGACTGTGTGCATACTGATGGCCCTTAATATAGTAGATACTTGCATTTGTGTACTTCAGTGTTATGTCTGAGATATTAACAAAGGGTTGTCTGTTCATTAGTGTAAGGAAATCTGTGTAAATGACACCTCTATCTGTTGTTACGTATTAAAGAAGTATCATATGTGCGATGTTGCCACCTAGAAATGGAACACAGGTTTTTAAATGACAACATTTAGCAAGTACCCCTGTGGCAGATACAGTCTTCTGGTAATATGCTCACTAGAGATACAGCTGGATCGTGTGGTAGACCTATTTTTGTTTTCTCAAGGCACCCCCACACCGGTCTCCACAGTTCTGCACCAGTCTGCATTAGTACCATCAGTGAATAATCTCCTCTTCCCCCAGAGCATTTGTTGACTTTTTGCTTTTAACTTAGCTGATCTGAGTGGGATAAGGTGAAAACTCAAAATAGTTTTAATTTGCATTTCCTTGATGGTTAATAATGTTGAACTAAAAAATTCTATGTCATATGGTTTTGCTGTGTTTAGAAACCTTCATATGTAGTGCACTTAGGATGAAGAAGATGGTTAATGATAATAAGAAAAGTTAACTTTCAATTGGATAAGGAATCATTATTTGGGGAAGGGAGAAGAAATCTCATTTTTGAAATGTGGCTCTTGGTTTACTTATCTTGATTTAAGAACTCTTATTTAGCTCCACAGTCCAGATCTTAGTAGGGCTGCTTGTCTCCTCCTCCTCCTCCTCCTCCCTCCTCCTCCTCCTCCTCCTCCTCCTCCTCTCCTTCTCCTTTTTCTTCTCCTTCTCCTTCTGCTCTCTTTGTTTATGATATATATATCAACTGTTATATGTATAGTACATAAAGATTTTTCCCATTCTGTAGGCTGCAGTTTTACTCTAATAAAGGTATCCTTTGCTGTACAGAAGACGTTAGTTGCCTGGGGTCAATTGTTGGTCTTAATGTTTGTGCTATTGGGTCCTGTTCAGAAAGCCCTTTCCTGTGTCTTCCCTATGTGCTCTTCCATCAGAATCAGTGAACATGATCTAATGTTGAAGTGCTCCATCCATTTGGAGATTTTTGTGACATGAATGATAACGATCTAGTTCCACTCTTCTGCATGTAGTTTGCCTGGCATTCTTGTTGAAGATGCCGCCTTTCTTTTATCTCAGCTCTAAATGGGACATCTGTATCATATATCATATATATATATATATATATATATATGTATACATATATATACATATATATATATATATATATGATATATGACAGAGAAGAAAGACAGAAGAGAAAGCATGAAATGAAGTTGGGAGGAAGAAAGGATTGGAAGGGAAGGGAAAGGGAACAAATTGGAGGGGAGTGAGTCAGAATCGGATTTGATCTAAATACGTTATGTGAGTGTATTGATGTTAAATAACATCACTTAAAAATAAACAAGTAGATAAATATTTAAAAACAAAGCATATTTAAAAAAAATAATAGCGTTGCCATAATGGCAACTACTTGTTGGATGGATATTTTGTGACAAAGCACTTCACACCTCAGTAATAGTCCCAGCGAAAGTGTGAAACAAAGACTGATTCCATCTTGTCTGTCGGAAACTGAGGCACACTGGAAACTATGGAGACAGTCACAACAGACCATCTGACTGCTGAGCCTATGTTCTTCCAGAGACGTCAACAGCATGGCTCAGATGGGCCACGAGTCACTTCTGCTACTTTGTGAAAGTTACCTATTAGGTGTTATTGAGTTGGTCTCCTTGGAAAATAGCTGCCATGTTTCCGTGGACCAGGATATCTTATCTCCAAAATGAGGAAGTCTGAACTGTCCAGTTAACTCTCTCACCTGCTCTGTATTTTCCATACCAACTAGGGCATGAACTACAGAAAGAAGCCATTTAGCTGCATTCTTAAGACATCCCAGAGTTTCAGGATAAGTCATTATGTGTGTGTGTGTGTGTGTGTGGTTAAATCACATTTTATATATGTATTTCTTTTCACTAGCATGGATACTGCTATGCTCAGTTAAGACAACACACCACTTTCCTTCTCTCATGTAATCCGAATACCATTTGATGTTCAGGCTTAATGCATGTCTTTGTCTTTTATTTCAAGAACAAGAATCAATTGAGCTCAGACTTGTCCTTTTTTTTTTTTCCCAGAACATACTAATTTCTTTACTTACCAAACCAACCATCAATGAAACATTTTCTTCTCCACACTGTATTCCTCCCAGTTCAAATCCTTTTAGACTACATTTTTTGGTCAAGTGCAGCCAGGGAAGTAAAATAATCTTTTGTTCATATAACTTCACCATTCCCATTTTTAGATTAAAATTATTTCAAGTAAAGGATTTAATTATTTGCTTTGCCACTGACTACAACTATTTGAAAAATTTCTCTTTTATAAATCAATATTTTTAATCTACTTTAAATACATTCACAAGTGTGGGTTCTTTTTTTTTTTTTAATAAAGCTTTAAGATGCATGGTATGCTCACTGCTTTGAAGAAATCCTGTTGAAAAATGGGTGCTTCAGATCTCCACTAAGATGTATTTGTTGTGTAACCATCTGGCAGAGAGGGACAAGTTCAACTCCTGAACTCTGTGGCTGGCCTTCCTGTTCACCTTCCCTGTTAGGAAGATCTGGAGTGTTCCAAGCTGCACACAATGCTCAGGCTTGGTGGGGGCAGGGACACAGGTGCTTTTCCACCTGTGCTGCAGCTGCATAAGCTCTTGTCTAAGTAAAATAGTTTTCATAAGCTATCTTGAAGTGATCACAAGTTTATCTCCTTGGAAGATTCTCCTCAGCTGAGATCTGCTCTTGACCCTCACCTCATGGTTTTTGTGTGTGGACAGTGGTGGGGATGGATGTCAAAAATGTCTGATGGGAGGGAACTTCAGTATCTCCCTCATGAATTATGGGAAGATCCTAAGGCTACTGAGAACTGTATTTAACTTAGCATTGGCAAGTGGCTTTCATATAGTATATGAATTGGTAATGATGTATAGCTACTTCATGTGTGTGTGTGTGTGTGTGTGTGTGTGTGTGTGTAATTATACCAGCTTCATCTTAGGATGTTAGAACTGTAAAGTGTCATTCAGAATCGTCTACTGTCCAATATTAGCACAACAACCCTGGTTCTGTTGGGGGAAGAAGGGAGCTGACACCTCTTGTCTCTATTCCTGGCACTGAGGCCTCTGTTAGTTTATGTACTAGTTAATTAATATCCAGAAAGAACATACTCATTTATTGTTTTAATGTTTTTTTACCATATCCTCATAACTGAAAATCAATAAACGACAATAAAATCATTGCACTCTTAGTTCTAGTAATGTCAGAAGCCACAAACTTCACAAGCCGACCATGTCTGAAAAGTGATGCTCTATGGTTCCCATCTTCCAGGGTCTTGAAAACTTGCATCTTGCATGTACTACTGAAGTACCACATGCTGAAAGAATTCTGATGAAGGTGGAGCACTGAGTGCAGCAGATGTTCATACACACACACTGAAGCACAGATGTGCCTTGCATTCTAAATCATAAAACCTTACGGACAGAAGTAAGTCCACTGTGATAGGAATTCTTGTAAGCAATATAGATTTGCTCTGCAAAGGCTTCAAAGTAGATATTAACAGGTCAAAACAAATATAGCTGTCCCATTTATGCATACAATTTAAACTGTGTGCTTATGCATTCGTTTTGGCAAAAAAATGTGCACTGTCATATGAAGGCTTTGGAAACATATTTTTCAATATACAGTGTGCTACTAAGTAGAATTCTGTAAGAAGCCACATATAAAATCAAATATAGAACACATTAGATGAGATACAATAATTTAAAATAAACATTTTGATACAGATTTGAGAACATATACTCTTGAAATAATGTAAGTGGAGGACACTAATGTACATACAATGTCCATGTGCACACATGCACAGGAGTGTGAACAAATATATGTGCACACACAAAATTGGACAATAGAAAGTACCACCGAAATCAAAACTAGTAGTGTTAAGAAAATACTTTTTTCCCCCTCTGAATCACTCATGTTTTTGGCCTTATTCTCGGTACAGATTAGGAATAGTGTGTAAATATTTAATTTTAAGTTAATAGAACTCGATGAGTGAGTTGTGAAAGCCGTGTTTGGGTGTGATGTGCTGGACAACCTACGGTGTTTGAATGTCATTTGATTGTGCATCTGTGGTGTGTCCAACTGTTAGACTCTGGGAACTGGGAAAATAGCCCAAAGTGCAGTTGGTAGCGCTCAGGGGTCTGCCATCTAAAACACCTCAAGCTTCAGATGGAAATGCCTGTTCATATTGTCAGCATCTCTGACTGTCAGTTTTACTAACATCATTCTAGTTTAGAATGAAAACAATGTCTTTAGAAAGTGAGAGAAGCTTTTTACTTTCTTAATAACCAAGGAATGGATTATGTTACCAAAGCTATGGTAAAGCTAACATGAGGAGGGGAAATTTACAGCAACAATGTTACTGTGTGTGAATTTCCAAATTTGGCTCCAGTTTTCCATGGGAGGGCTTTTCCACAAACTGTATTTCTCCCTCAATGGTATCTCTTAATTTTTCTTCTCAAGAAGACCATAACTTAGAGCTAGTGTTTAGCCAGGTATCCAGTTAAAGACCTTGATTGCCGGAGTCCAATCTCAGCACGTTTCATGTGGTATCAACATTTCGCAGCCTGTGGATGGAGCCCAGGTCCCTCCCAGCGGATGCAAAAGTGAGATAGGACTCCTTCAGAAAAGCCTTCTAAAGACCTAATCTAAAGTAAATAGTGTCTCCAGGTCCTCAGGTAGAGTCTACATTCCTAGCAGCTTTCCAGGGCAAGAAAAAGGTCAGTAAACATCACCGGAATAAAAGACAAAGCCCATAAGATTACCTCACAACAAGTAAAAGCCTCATAACCATGAAGCAACAAGGATAGTTAGTGTGGGGAAAATGTTGGGTCACCTCCCCAGCCTTGAAAGGAAGCAGGGGTAGGGGGTTGGGGAGGGGTGTCTGGAGTTTACTGCTCTATAAAGACAAAGTATTGATCAAGCAGGCAATTCCGCCTGATACTCTTCAAACACTGGCGAAGTAATTGGTAACTGATTTGAAAGATATGAGGGATACATTTTTAATAATTGCTTCGATGGGAAAAACAGTTTGCATATACGGTATCCCACAGAACAGCCTGATTCCAAGAGGAGGTTGTCTTTGTGTTTCAGGATATTCTAAGACTAGAGGAGAAAGACAGTCAAACCCAGGCACGTATGAACACCCCACCCCATAGAAAACACCGAGGAAATAGGCCCTTTTCCTCATTTCTCCTGGGCCATAAAACATCAGAATTACAAAATAGGTTCACTCTGCCTGGCATGTGAATCTAGAATCTAGAATCTAGAATATTCATTCTAGGCAGAGTGCTGGGGACTGCTTTCGGAGTGATCAGATGGTGTGGACAATAGGAAATCATTTTCATAAAAGCTGGGGGTTGTCTGTTTTCACTTTGATTTGGGGCCTAAAGACAATGCCAGAGCTACTCTGACACTGACTGAGACCATTGGCTTCCCATCATTAGATCAGCTGACTTGAGAATTCTCCAGTGTCTACCAGACTGCAAGAATGCACCCTCCACCCTCCATGTCTCTAACCTACTTGGAGTTTATTATGTGTTCTGAATTTGTGTGGAGCTGGCAATATGATGAAGGAAAAAAAATACAGAAAAGATTCTTTTTTGCTTCTTTGTTTAAAATTAACATCTGCTGTCTTCCTGACCTGAATTCTGACAACACAATTGCTATGAAATATCGGTTTGAACTCCAGACCAGAAATCCTGAGTGTAGCTCTCTGCCAAATAGGTGCTAGTTAGAACCAGCTGCCCACAGCGGAACTGCTGAATGCTTCAAGGCTGCCTGTGATCTGAGCAAACCCTGGGCTCAGCCTTTCAAAGGGAGATTGCCATTTTGCAGAATTCTCCAGGATAGATGATGTCACCTGTGATAAATCAGTGTGTTATCTCTTTCCTTCTTGAATTTATCACTGTGAACATCTTAGATGGAAGGAGAAATAATGAGGGTTTAAGGTAGGCATTCATGTCTGCTTGCATGTGTGTGCACACATGCATACATCTGTGAGTGTATTCCTGCTTGTGTGTCTGAGGGCATGCATGCATGCTTGTGTGTGTGTGTGTGTGTTCATATATGGGCCTATGTGTTCCTGTGTTCCTGTGTCTTTGGTATGAAATTCACAAGATAGAGTCTCTGAGGTATTGCTTGAGCACAGAGGCCATGGCTGGCAGTCTAGGAGCAATGAACATCCCAGCTGCCTGCTCTCACCTCTGTGGCTGCATTCCATCCACATCTCCTGAATTTTACTAAAAAATAATTCTCTGAAGGGCAACACTGGCCGTGGTCATCTCATTAAGCACAGAGTTCTGTTTTCAACATAATTAGTCATCTAATTACTCATCCAAAATTAGTTAGTGCATTCATATGCCTAATTAATTAAAATTTCATTCAAAGTACCCTGTTGGTGATGCTTTTGTTCTCTTGTTCTGACAAATCAAATTACTGAGGGACAGATTTGATTTGGAAATTGGTTTAGGTTGAGTCTCATCATAGTCATATTAAAATATTAATGAATAAAAACAGTGAGATATTAATTTTCATAATTAAGATATAACCCCCCCCCCGATGCTAATGATTTCTAAGGAGCATTGCTTTCAAGCACAGGAACCATAAATCCCCTAGCATTTCAGATTGAGCCTGAGGTTGAGGAGAAAGATCTGAGTTCAACACTTCCATCCATTCCTAGAAATGAAGCTGTGAGCTTGGGG
Organism: Arvicanthis niloticus; assembly: GCF_011762505.2. Taxonomy (NCBI): domain Eukaryota; kingdom Metazoa; phylum Chordata; class Mammalia; order Rodentia; family Muridae; genus Arvicanthis; species Arvicanthis niloticus. The sequence continues at coordinate 3,914,763 of NC_047673.1, forward strand.
GGTGGGGGGCAAAGCCTAGGGTGCAAAACCTGGGGTGAATATCGAGGCTAATGGCTCAGTATCACATGCCCATGGTCCATGGCTACCGGAGGAGACACTTCTATAAGAGAGTCAGCCTCTAATAGTTAATTTACATATTATAAACTTTTCTAGGACAAAGCAGTAGCCAGTGGTGTGTAGGTCTGACCACGTAGGTAAACATTGCTAGACCCCCCAGTGCATATGAACTCATTGAATCTTCCTGAGAACCCTGTAACGTGTGTGCCACCTCAGAGCTTTTGCAGAAGAGCAAACTGAGGCCCAGAAAAGAACCTTCCTGAAGTTAGTGCTTGGAAAGCAACAAAGAACTGTTTGCTTAGAGAACTGCCCTTAAGGATGCAATGTATAACACACCTTGCTGTTGAAGTCTCACAGAGATAGATGCCACCAGATGAAAGATGGGTGCTGTGGAAGATTAAAGAGGAATTGTCCTTTGCAGGGGAGAGTGGTACTTGTGACCAAGGGAAGACATGGAGTTCTGCTGCCTGTCTCTAGGTTAGCCCACAGGTAAAGAGGACAACACTGGAGAGTGAAACCTGACATTTTCAGAAATCAGAAAATAATTTTTAAGGTCATCTTGATTGAGATAAATATCAGTTTTAATAAGAGCTGAGGAAAGCAATACTGGCTGCCTCCAGAGTGGCTTTGAGAGAGACAGGAGAAATGGAATATACCTGAGTTATATTCCATCTTGCCAAGTGTCTGTTGCTAACCGCTGAACGTAGGGTCGTTACAATACCAGAATCATAGGAGAGTGCTTCGAGGCCCAAGAGTCATGGTGTGTCACTGCCTCCGCCTTCTGTAATTGTAGAACAATCCAAGGTTGGTTCTCTGCTTTCTGACCCATAGTTTGTTCTCTAGTTACTCGTGTGTGCTGGCTGGGACCTGATTTCCCTGAACCTTTTCCCCCATTTGCAGGAGAAAGGTATGTGTCATTTTCTAAGTGATCTTGTGATGACTAATGAGCTTCAATGTCCTTGCATGTAATAGAAATAAAAACAGAAGAACAAACACACTTCACACCAGAGGTTGGTGAGCATAATGTGCATTGAGTTATTTCTCTGGATAATATAGGATCACTCTAAGAGTATCACTCAGATGTCATACCATATCATCATCTATTCTTTTCTCCCTTTCTTCCAAGTCAGAGCTAAGTGCATTCCCAGGACGGTTCATTCACAGAGCAGGCTTTGGAATAAATCAAGATTATTTCCTTTATAACTATACTGTAAACTCTTTAAAAAAAATCTAGTTCTGAAAAACAAACAAACAAACAAACAAACAAAAAAGGGCCAGCAACTCATCTCTATATTAGCATCAATAAAAGGAAAATTTTAAAACCAAGGGAAGGAGATAACAGTGATAGATCCCTGTTATCCAGCCACACTGCCGATCCAAGCTCAGGTCAGTGGCTGTCAGGGGTGTCTTCTCCGGGAGCCTTGTTTGGCTCCTGCTTTGCTATCTTCTCTTACCGCAGCCCTTGCAGTGTAGCTGCAGAGAGGGTACTCTGTTTCTTCTTTCAGCTCTACCTCTTAAGTTGGGAAAAAAAATTAATGCTTCCATTTTCACATTCATTTCTCAAGAGGGTTTTTGTTGTTTTGTTTGCCTTAGGGATTTTGATTTTTTTTTTTTTTTGAAAGGAAAAAGTGAAGATGAAATTTCAGAGTAGGCTTAAGCAATTCTTAAAGGGGAAATTGGGTGGAAGAGTGGAGGCAAAGGAGGGAGTCGGAGGGAAAAGGCTGAAGTGGGTTCCAGGGGCTGGCGGGAGGCTGGAGTGGGCTGCAGGGGCGGGTGGGAGGCTGGAAGAGACAGGCAGGGGCTGATGGCAGGCTGGAGGAGGACGGCAGGGGCTGGCAGGAGGCTGGAGTTGGAAGCAGGTACAGACTCGCCAGTCTCCGTTTTCCTTTTCCCTTCTGTTTCTTATGCTCTGGGCTGCTCAAAACTCATCTTTGTTTTGTTTTTGTGTTTTTGTTCTTTTACAGGCAGTCTTACAGATTTCCTGCGGCAGATGTTTCCGTGGGTTTAATATGCCTCCATTCTGAACTATTTTCTCGCCATTTTCTAAGTATCCAGGGCCTGCACTGGAACCGAGACTCTTTAATTAGCAAATTAACACAATTTCATGGTCGAGATGTTCAATTTCTCACTAGACTTTATTCTCATTTTTAAAAACCAACCATTGCTTTTGCCCTAGTGATATAGAGAAGTGTAAAATGCCTTTGCTCCATACTCAGGAATACTGAATACTTCCCTCAAATTTCTACACGTGGAGCCTTTCCTGTGCTTTGTCCTTATTAACTTTTTTAAAAAAATCCATGGCCGTTTATCAACTGTTTAGAATATTTTTATTCAGTAACATACTATAAATCTTACACACAGTGCTCTTCATGCTGGTAGACACACCAATATTCTTTTTTTTTTTTTTTTTTTTTTTTTTTTTTGGTTTTTTCGAGACAGGGTTTTTCTGTGTAGCCCTGGCTGTCCTGGAACTCACTCTGTAGACCCGGCTGGCCTCGAACTCAGAAATCCGCCTGCCTCTGCCTCCCAAGTGCTGGGATTAAAGGCGTGTGCCACCACCCCCCGGCTAAAAATGTGTAGCCCAGGCTGGCCTCGAACTCGTGATCCTCCTGCTTCTGCCTCCTTCAGCAAATCCTACCGGCGTGCGCCACCACAACCAGCCCAATATTCTTATATAACAA